>NC_141829.1:2830396-2875396 GCF_982586985.1 Callionymus lyra
CTTCCTGACAGAAGGTTCAGTAACTTCCTGATGAAGGTTCAGTATCTTCCTGATGAAGGTTCAGTTACTTCCTGACGAAGGTTCAGTAACTTCCTGATGAAGGTTCAGTTACTTCCTGACAGAAAGTTCAGTAACTTCCTGACAGAAGGTTCAGTAACTTCCTGACGAAGGTTCAGTAACTTCCTGACAGAAGGTTCAGTAACTTCCTGATGAAGGTTCAGTAACTTCCTGATGAAGGTTCAGTAACTTCCTGACAGAAGGTTCAGTAACTTCCTGATGAAGGTTCAGTAACTTCCTGACGAAGGTTCAGTAACTTCCTGACAAAAGGTTCAGTAACTTCCTGACGAAGGTTCAGTAACTTCCTGACGAAGGTTCAGTAACTTCCTGACGAAGGCTCAGTAACTTCCTGGCGAAGGCTCAGTAACTTCCTGACGAAGGTTCAGTAACTTCCGGATGAAGGCTCAGTTACTTCCTAGCGAAGGTTCAGTAACTTCCTGACGAAGGCTCAGTAACTTCCTGATGAAGGTTCAGTAACTTCCTGATGAAGGTTCAGTAACTTCCTGACGAAGGCTCAGTAACTTCCTGATGAAGGTTCAGTAACTTCCTGATGAAGGTTCAGTAACTTCCTGATGAAGGTTCAGTAACTTCCTGATGAAGGTTCAGTAACTTCCTGATGAAGGTTCAGTAACTTCCTGGCGAAGGCTCAGTAACTTCCTGACGAAGGTTCAGTAACTTCCGGATGAAGGCTCAGTTACTTCCTAGCGAAGGTTCAGTAACTTCCTGACGAAGGCTCAGTAACTTCCTGATGAAGGTTCAGTAACTTCCTGACAGAAGGTTCAGTAACTTCCTGATGAAGGTTCAGTTATTTCCTGACGAAGGTTAAGTAACTTCCTGACAGAAGGTTCAGTAACTTCCTGATGAAGGTTCAGTATCTTCCTGATGAAGGTTCAGTTACTTCCTGACGAAGGTTCAGTAACTTCCTGATGAAGGTTCAGTTACTTCCTGACAGAAGGTTCAGTAACTTCCTGACAGAAGGTTCAGTAACTTCCTGACGAAGGTTCAGTAACTTCCTGACAGAAGGTTCAGTAACTTCCTGATGAAGGTTCAGTAACTTCCTGGCGAAGGCTCAGTAACTTCCTGACGAAGGTTCAGTAACTTCCTGACGAAGGCTCAGTAACTTCCTGATGAAGGTTCAGTAACTTCCTGATGAAGGTTCAGTAACTTCCTGATGAAGGTTCAGTAACTTCCTGGCGAAGGCTCAGTAACTTCCTGACGAAGGTTCAGTAACTTCCGGATGAAGGCTCAGTTACTTCCTAGCGAAGGTTCAGTAACTTCCTGACGAAGGCTCAGTAACTTCCTGATGAAGGTTCAGTAACTTCCTGACGAAGGCTCAGTAACTTCCTGATGAAGGTTCAGTAACTTCCTGATGAAGGTTCAGTAACTTCCTGATGAAGGTTCAGTAACTTCCTGATGAAGGTTCAGTAACTTCCTGACGAAGGTTCAGTAACTTCCTGACGAAGGTTCAGTAACTTCCTGACAGATGCTTCACCATCAGGTGTTAATGAGTGACAGATGACTTCATCACTTCATCTTCTCTTTCCATCCACTCTCCAAAAGCCTTTTTCGTCACATGATCATTTGGTCACGTTATCTTTTGGTCACATGATCGTTTGGTCACATGATCTTTTGGTCATGTGATCACGTGATCTTTCGGTTATGTGATCGCTTGGTCACGTGATCGTTTGGTCACATGATCGTTTGGTCACGTGATTGTTAGGTCATGTGATCGTTAGGTCATGTGATCGTTAGGTCATGTGATCGTTTGGTCACATGATCGTTTGGTCACGTGATCGTTTGGTCACGTGATTGTTTGGTCCTGTGATCGTTTGGTCACATGATCGTCTGGTCACGTGATCTTTCGGTCATGTGATTGTTTGGTCCTGTGATCGTTTGGTCACATTATTGTTTGGTCACGTTATTGTTAGGTCATGTGATTGTTTGGTCACGTGATCTTTCGGTCATGTGATTGTTTGGTCCTGTGATCGTTTGGTCACGTGATCTTTTGGTCACATGATCGTTTGGTCACATGATTGTTTGGTAACATGATCTTTTGGTCATGTGATTGCTTAGTCACGTGATCCCTGGTCATGTGATCTTTTGGTCACGTGAACCCTGGTCATGTGATCTTTCAGTAATGTGATCTTTCGGTCATGTGATAGTTTGGTCATTTGATCTTTTAGTCACATGATCGTTTGGTCACATGATCTTTTGGTCACGTGATCGTTTGGTCACGTGATTTCTGGTCATGGGATCATGTGTTCTTTTGGTCACGTGATTGTTTGGTCACATGATCGTTTGGTCATGTGATTGTTTGGTCACTTGATCGCTTGGTTACGTGATCTTTTGGTCATGTGATCGTTTGGTCACATGATATTTTGGTCATGTGATCTCTAGTCATGAGATCATGTGTTCTTTTGGTCACGTGATCGTTTGGTCACGTGATCGTCTGGTCACGTGATTGTTGTCATCTATGAGGAAGTTTCATTAGAAAATAAACAGTTTCAATTTATCCTGAAATCAATCTTTTCTCTCTTTTCTCTTTGTTACTTTCTTCACACACACACTCACACACTTACATACACACACACTCACACACTTACATACACACACACTCACACACTTACATACACACACACGGACACACTCACACACACACATGTCATCTTGACTTACTGGTGTCGTCCAGACGTGATCTGAACGACTCTGACGTCTCATGTTTACTGCTCTAAGACTCACTGATCACGTATGACACACGCTAAGACTTTTGTAGTGTTTTTATCTTATTAAATATTTTCATATGTTATTAAACGTGTTCAAATGTTATTAAACGTGTTCATATGTTATTAAACGTGTTCATATGTTATTAAAAGTGTTGATATGTTATTAAATGTATTAATATGTTATTAAACGTGTTCATATGTTATTAAAAGTGTTGATATGTTATTAAATGTATTAATATGTTATTAAACGTGTTCATATGTTATTAAACGTGTTCATATGTTATTAAACGTGTTCAAATGTTATTAAACGTGTTCATATGTTATTAAACGTGTTGATATGTTATTAAAAGTGTTCAAATGTTATTAAACGTGTTCAAATGTTATTAAACGTGTTCATATGTTATTAAACGTGTTCATATGTTATTAAAAGTGTTCAAATGTTATTAAACGTGTTCAAATGTTATTAAACGTGTTCATATGTTATTAAAAGTGTTAATATGTTATTAAACGTGTTCATATGTTATTAAAAGTGTTAATATGTTATTAAATGTGTTCATATGTTATTAAACGTGTTCATATGTTATTAAAAGTGTTCATATGTTATTAAAGTGTTCATATGTTATTAAACGTGTTGATATGTTATTAAAAGTGTTGATATGTTATTAAACGTGTTCAAATGTTATTAAACGTGTTCATATGTTATTAAAAGTGTTCATATGTTATTAAAGTGTTCATATGTTATTAAACGTGTTGATATGTCATTAAAAGTGTTCATATGTTATTTAACGTGTTGATATGTCATTAAAAGTGTTCATATGTTATTAAAAGTGTTCATATGTTATTAAACGTGTTGATATGTCATTAAAAGTGTTCATATGTTATTTAACGTGTTGATATGTCATTAAAAGTGTTCATATGTTATTAAAAGTGTTCATATGTTATTAAACGTGTTGATATGTCATTAAAAGTGTTCATATGTTATTAAACGTGTTGATATGTTATTAAAAGTGTTCATATGTTATTTAACGTGTTGATATGTCATTAAAAGTGTTCATATGTTATTAAAGTGTTCATATGTTATTAAACGTGTTGATATGTTATTAAAAGTGTTGATATGTTATTAAACGTGTTCAAATGTTATTAAACGTGTTCATATGTTATTAAAAGTGTTCATATGTTATTAAAGTGTTCATATGTTATTAAACGTGTTGATATGTCATTAAAAGTGTTCATATGTTATTAAACGTGTTGATATGTCATTAAAAGTGTTCATATGTTATTAAACGTGTTGATATGTTATTAAAAGTGTTCATATGTTATTTAACGTGTTGATATGTCATTAAAAGTGTTCATATGTTATTAAACGTGTTGATATGTTATTAAAAGTGTTCATATGTTATTTAACGTGTTGATATGTCATTAAAAGTGTTCATATGTTATTTAACGTGTTGATATGTCATTAAAAGTGTTCATATGTTATTAAACGTGTTGATATGTCATTAAAAGTGTTCATATGTTATTTAACGTGTTGATATGTCATTAAAAGTGTTCATATGTTATTTAACGTGTTGATATGTCATTAAAAGTGTTCATATGTTATTAAACGTGTTGATATGTCATTAAAAGTGTTCATATGTTATTTAACCTGTTGATATGTTATTAATCGTGTTGATATGTTATTAAAAGTGTTCATATGTTATTAAACGTGTTGATATGTTATTAAAAGTGTTCATATGATCATCATCTGTGGATCCATGTGTTTCTTCTGCAGATGAAAAGGTGTCAGACATGATGACGTCATGATTCCTCTGGACGTACATGAGGAGACACTTCAAGGACATGAGAGCAGGTGTGGAAGGAGAAGAAGAAGAAGATAAAGAGAAGAAAAAGAAGAAGAAGTAGAAGAAAAAGGAGAAGGAGAAGAAGAACAGGAGAAGAGAGAGAAGAAGAAGAGACAGAAGAAGAGATTGTCATTCAGATCATGTCTGCCTCTGCAGATGTGACGCAAGCTCCTGCTTTTTGTCAGTCAACCTCCCACTCTCTCCTCCTTCATCTCTTTCATGTGTCTCCCTTCACTCTGGAGGCTTCCCTCCTTCTCCCTCCTCCCTCCTCCCTCCTCCCTCCTCCTCCCTCCTCCCTCCTCCCTCCTCCTCCCTCCTCCCTCCTCCCTCCTCCCTCCTCCCTCCTCCTCCCTCCTCCTCCCTCCTCCCTCCATCCTCACATGAGTGGGTGAAGAGAATCTTGTTGCTTCTTCTAAACTGAATGTCGATGGTTTTAATGAAAACATTCTCAAGTAAATGATCTGATGAAATGTTTCTTCCTTCAACTCATCCTTCGTTCAACTCATCCTTTAACTCATCCTTCGTTCAACTCATCCTTTAACTCATCCTTCGTTCAACTCATCCTTTAACTCACCTTTCAACTCATCCTTCTTTCAACTCATCCTTCCTTCAACTCATCCTTCCTTCAACTCATCCTTCCTTTAACTCATCCTTCCTTCATCCTCCCTCCAACTCATCCTTCCTTCAACTCATCCTTCCTTTAGCTCATCCTTCCTTCAACTCATCCTTCCTTTAACTCATCCTTCCTTCAACTTTTCCTTCCTTTAACTCATCCTTCCTTCATCCTCCCTCCAACTCATCCTTCCTCCAACTCATCCTTTCTTTAACTCATCCTTCCTTCAACTTATCCTTCCTTTAACTCATCCTTCCTTCAACTCATCCTTCCTTCAACTCATCCTTCCTTCAACTCATCCTTCCTTCAACTCATCCTTCCTTCAACTCATCCTTCCTTCAACTCATCCTTCCTTCAACTTATCCTTCCTTTAACTCATCCTTCCTTCAACTCATCCTTCCTTCAACTCATCCTTCCTTCAACTCATCCTTCCTTCAACTCATCCTTCCTTCAACTCATCCTCCCTTCAACTCATCCTTCCTTCAACTCATCCTTCCTTTAACTCATCCTTCCTTTAACTTGTCCTTCCTTTAACTCATCCTTCCTTCAACTCATCCTTCCTTCAACTCATCCTCCCTTCAACTCATCCTTCCTTCAACTCATCCTTCCTTCAACTCATCCTCCCTTCAACTCATCCTTCCTTCAACTCATCCTTCCTTTAACTCATCCTTCCTTTAACTTATCCTTCCTTTAACTCATCCTTCCTTCAACTCATCCTTCCTTCAACTCATCCTCCCTTCAACTCATCCTTCCTTCAACTCATCCTTCCTTCAACTCATCCTTCCTTCAACTCATCCTCCCTTCAACTCATCCTTCCTTCAACTCATCCTTCCTTCAACTCATCTTTCAACTCATCCTCCCTTCAACTCATCCTTCCTTCAACTCATCCTTCCTTCAACTCATCTTTCAACTCATCCTTCCTTCAACTCATCCTTCCTTCAACTCATCCTCCCTTCAACTCATCCTTCCTTCAACTCATCCTTCCTTCAACTCATCCTCCCTTCAACTCATCCTTCCTTCAACTCATCCTTCCTTTAACTCATCCTTCCTTTAACTTATCCTTCCTTTAACTCATCCTTCCTTCAACTCATCCTTCCTTCAACTCATCCTCCCTTCAACTCATCCTTCCTTCAACTCATCCTTCCTTCAACTCATCCTTCCTTCAACTCATCCTCCCTTCAACTCATCCTTCCTTCAACTCATCCTTCCTTCAACTCATCTTTCAACTCATCCTCCCTTCAACTCCTCCTCCTTGTCCTCCATCTTCTCTCTTGCTGCTACATTTTTAGACACTAAATCCCTGTCGGCCTCACAGTGTTTACTCTCCTCTGTGGACGATCACACTCGGGTCACGATGACCCGACAGACATGACGCTGGAACAACTTAACATGATTTGTCTCGTTAACACGAATCAAAGAACTTCCTGAATGAATAGGATTGACTTTGATCAGAGTAGCTGTGCATTAAAACAACATAATTAATGTGTACTTGTTCATATTTAGATATGTATTTCATTATGATTCAGTGGAGCCACAAGTACTACAAGAATGTCCAAAGCTATTCCTTAACTATATGCTATTAGCTAAATGCTGTTAGCTACATGCTATTACCTAATGTTATAATTTAAATGCTGTTAGCTACATGCTATTACCTAATGTTATTATCTAAATGCTGTTAGCTACATGCTATTAGCTAAATTCTGTTAGCTATATGCTATTAGCTAAATGCTGTTAGCTACATTATAGTAGCTACATGCTATAAGCTAAATGATGTTAGCTAATTGATTAGCTACATGCTATCAGCTAAATACTTTCAGCTACAGGCTGTTAGCTACACACTCTTAGCAACGTGCTGTTAACTACATGCTTTTACCTATACTCCGTTAGCTACATGCTGTTAGCATCATGCTATTAGCAATACAATGTTAGTTATATCTACATGCTGTTAGCTATACTCCGTTAGCTACATGCTGTTAGCAACATGCTGTTAGCTACATGCTGTTAGCTACATGCTGTTAGCTACATGCTGTTAGCTATACTCTGTTAGCTACATGCTGTCAGCTACATGCTGTTACCAATACAATGTTAGTTACATCTATATGCTGTTAGCAACATGATGTTAGCTACATGCTGTTGGCAACATGGTGTTAGCTATACTCCATTAGCTACATGCTGTTAGCTACACGCTGTTAGCTACATGCTTTTAGCTATACTTCATTAGCTACATGCTGTTAGCAATACTCTGTTAGCAACATGCTGTTAGCAAAACAATGCTAGTTATATACTATAGACCTCCTTGCTAGTGTTGTTACAATTAACTTAAGAAAAAAACATTTTTGTTTGTATTTTTTACATGTTTTGCTGACGTTCCTGATGTTTCTCTGACGTGTGTGTTTATTGTTGTGAGTCTATTACTATAATGTGTCGAGACATTGTCGTCAATAACGTGTCGCTCGATGCAACAAACCTGTGGAAGACAAACATGAGACGAAAGACAAACATCCGTTCTTTGGAGGTTGGAGGATCTTCTCACCCGTTAATGATGCTGTCAGTCAAGCTGCTCGGCGGCTCAGAAGGTCACCAGAACGTAATTGTGCTCTTTTCCTTTCTCCGGAGACAACGGAAAATAAAAAGACTTAAAGATGATTGACAGGTCATTTGTCCAATCTTTACACGGACCATTTTAAAATGTTTTTATTGTGTCTTTACCGACAAATGAAGTAAGAACTAAAGAAAGTAATGTTTGTTTCTAAAGCGTCTTTCTAGACCAGAGTCACAAGAACCTTTTCAAATAATTAATGTCTTCACAAGTGTTTTCTTTTATGATGTATTTTTCATGTTTCCTTCAGAAAGTTGCCTTTTTGTGTTTGTTTTCTAGAGCCGGAGTCGATGGTGCGAAAACAAGATCAGCCTGAAGTGAATTATGAAGGTTTGTTTCTATATTTAACCCCAAAGATGTTTCTTCAAACTGAAAAAAACATGTTGTTTCAATAAAATAAAACACTTCCATTAAAAACTAAATGTGCCTCAAAAAAGTACTAAAAACAGGTTAACACTGGTGTCAGTAAACACGTAAACAAAGAACATCTAATTATTCCCTCGTTCTCTTCAGATGTTCCATCACGACCTCGACTTCTCTTCGCTCGTCTCGACGTTTGTTTCGCTTCAGACGCATCGTTTGCTTTGGTCTGTTTAACGAGTAGATGTTGTTTACATTAGCGAACACAAACGTTGTTTACATTAACAAACGTTGTTTACATTAGCGAACACAAACGTTGTTTACATTAACAAACGTTGTTTACATTAGCGAACGCAAACGTTGTTTACATTAACAAACGTTGTTTACATTAGCGAACACAAACGTTGTTTACATTAAGAAACACAAACGTTTTTTACATTAGCGAACGTTGTTTACATTAGCGAACGCAAACGTTGTTTACATTAGCGAACGTTGTTTACATTAGCGAACGCAAACGTTGTTTACATTAGCGAACGTTGTTTACATTAGCGAACACAAACGTTGTTTACATTAGCGAACGTTGTTTACATTAGCGAACGCAAACGTTGTTTACATTAGCGAACGCAAACGTTGTTTACATTAGCGAACACAAACGTTGTTTACATTAACAAACACAAACGTTGTTTACATTAGCGAACGTTGTTTACATTACCGAATGCAAAGGTTGTTTACATTAACAAACGTTGTTTACATTAGCGAACGCAAACGTTGTTTACATTACCGAACGCAAACATTGTTTACATTAACAAACGTTGTTTACATTAGCGAACGCAAACGTTGTTTACATAAAAAAACGTTGTTTACATTAGTGAACACAAACGTTGTTTACATTAACAAACACAAACGTTGTTTACATTAACAAACACAAACGTTGTTTACATTAAAAAACGTTGTTTACATTAGCGAACGCAAACGTTGTTTACATTAACAAACACAAACATTGTTTACATTAGCGAACAAAAATGTTGTTTACATTAACAAACACAAACGTTGTTTACATTAGCGAACGTTGTTTACATTAGCGAACGCAAACGTTGTTTACATTAACAAACACCAACGTTGTTTACATTAGCGAACATAAACGTTGTTTACATTAGCGAACGTTGTTTACATTAGCGAACACAAACGTTGTTTACATTAGCGAACACAAACGTTGTTTACATTAGCGAACACAAACGTTGTTTACATTAGCGAACGCAAACGTTGTTTACATTAGCGAACGTTGTTTATATTAGCGAATGTTGTTTACATTAGCGAACGTTGTTTACATTAGCGAACACAAACGTCGTTTACATTAGCGAACACAAACGTTGTTTACATTAGCGAACGTTGTTTACATTAGCGAACACAAACGTCGTTTACATTAGCGAACACAAACGTTGTTTACATTAGCGAACGTTGTTTACATTAGCGAACGTTGTTTACATTAGCGAACACAAACGTTGTTTACATTAGCGAACACAAACGGTGTTTACATTAGCGAACACAAACGTTGTTTACATTAGCGAACGTTGTTTACATTAGCGAACGCAAACATTGTTTACATTAGCGAACGTTGTTTATATTAGCGAATGTTGTTTACATTAGCGAACACAAACGTCGTTTACATTAGCGAACACAAACGTTGTTTACATTAGCGAACGTTGTTTACATTAGCGAACGTTGTTTACGTTAGCGAACACAAACGTCGTTTACATTAGCGAACACAAACGTTGTTTACATTAGCGAACGTTGTTTACATTAGCGAACACAAACGTTGTTTACATTAGTGAACACAAACGTTGTTTACATTAGCGAACGTTGTTTACATTAGCGAACGCAAACGTTGTTTACATTAGCGAACGCAAACGTTGTTTACATTAGCGAACACAAACATTGTTTACGGTCGTGCTACACACATCAAAGGCAACTTCCGACTCTTCCTGACGGAAAACTGAGGCGTTCCCGGGTCAGTCAGGAGACACTCGTCCTGGGTCCGCCCCTGGTCCTCCACCCACCTTTACACTCCTCAACTGTCTTCTTCCATTTTCTCATTTAATTTATTTTGTTTTTTTGGTATTAGAAGAGTTTTTTCTTATGGAAAAGTTAGTTGTTATTGGAAATATTCGTGTCAATGGTAATTGTGTTGATATGTGTTGTGATGATGTGTGTTATTGTGTATATTTTCTCTCCAAGAGTTTGTGTTGAACGAACATTAAAAACCGTGACTTTGACACAGTGTTTGGCACAATGATATGTTTATTGAGAGGCTTTGGATAATAGAAAAGGTGTTGCTGCTCCTGGAATGTCACAACCATCGACAAAAAAACATGTGAATTCCCTTATCTACACTCACACACACACACACTCACACACACACACACTCACACACTTACGATGCACGGGACACGACGAGACGTTTTCACAGTTTCTACGAAGTTCTACACGAGGAGGTTCACAGTTACACGAGGGTTCGAGGCACAGCAAAGCAAGAAGATTCTCAACAGAACATTTGACACGTTTCTCGTCTGGAATCAGACCCGACGAGTCGATCCACGGACGACGAGCTTCTCGGCGAAGACTCGCTTCGAAGTAGATCAGAGTCAGAAGATTGAATTTATCTCACGTTTCAAGTGTTTTTGTTCATTGAAATGTTTTTTTTTTTCATTCACTGGTTTTTAAAAATAATTGAATTCAGTAAATTATTTATTGACAGATTTAATCGTTTTCAATAAATCATTAAATAAATTGTATATTGAAATTTACTTTTAAATAAATAAATAAATGTTCTAAATTCAACCTTTTTTACTTTGTATTCTTTTAAATTCAGTTTAAGAATGTTTGGAGTAATAGTGATATTTTGATCAGTAGCTCTGAGCTCTGTTGGTTTCGTCTGGTGACTCTATTATTGCAACATTTATATTGAATTAAAATGACTTCAAGTTGAAAAAGGTTGAATTAAGATCATTTATTTTTGAATTACTGTAATTATAATATTAAACTACATGTGTAAAAAAGGATTTATATTTTTTATTCAATTATTTAAAAGAAAATAAATTCAACCTTTGAATATATAAATGATTAAATTACAAAAATAAAAACTATTAAATGCTTAAAAACTTAAAAACAGTTCAATAAGGAAATTCAACATTTCAAGGTAAAGTTCAAGCCTGGACTCTGAAGTACTTGTACACACTTAAGTACATGTTCACATGTTCTCTCGGATACAGTTACACATCGAAGTCTTCGGTCCCGGAACATTTAATATAAATGTCCTTCCAGGGAACGATGGGCACGAACATCGCCGCGCAGACGATTCTTCACGAACAGACGATATCAAAGACACACCAGAGTTCGAAAAATTCAAAGTTCAAAGTTCACGCCTCGCCGTCGCCGGAGAAAACACTCTGAGTACACAACGAGGGTTCATGGATTCACGCGGACCTCGGGCTCGTCTCCGGTCCTGACGGTCCACGGGAGCGTTTGAGTGACACGTGTGGTCGGCTGGTGTTTTGGCTCACGCCAAGGAAGGGTAGGTGTCACTCCCACTGACTTTGGCTCATTTCTCTGACGCCAACGAAAACAAAAAAGCACTTGAGTGAAGATGGTTCTGGATGTTTTTTGGCAAAAACACGTCGATCACCGCCTCGGAAATCAAAGACAACCTTTCGAACCGTTTCCACGGCGACAGCAGTTCAAGGTCACGTGACTCCGATGCTAGGTCACGTGACTCCGATGCTAGGTCACATGACTCCGATGCTACGTCACATGACTCCGATGCTACGTCACATGACCCCGATGCTACGTCACATGACTCCGATGCTACGTCACATGACCCTGATGCTACGTCACATGACCCTGATGCTACGTCACATGACCCTGATGTTACGTCACATGACCCTGATGCTACGTCACATGACCCTGATGCTACGTCACATGACCCTGATGCTACGTCACATGACCCTGATGCTACATTCCAGATGAAAGTGAAAGAAACGTTTAAAAACACAACATTCCTTCATGGAATATAAAAAGCGAGACATGAAGTTGATCAACGACGTTTGTAGAAACTTGAGTCGAACAAACACGAGTCATTGAATCAAATCTTCAGATGATTCGATTCATTTTCTTACATTTGGATCTGGATTCATCAATAACTTGATATATTTAGAAACATCTAGATTTTCTCTGGGTTCATATTGAGCTCCAGCGTGTCCCAGCTACACAGGGCGAGAGCCACCTGCAGGAAACATGACTTTTACTATAAATACATTATTTATAGTTTTGGAAATATATCATGAGACTATTGAACATTTATAATTATTATTGAATTTAACGTTTTTTCTAAATTGAAACATTGAATTGTTTTTATTGAGTATTTAATTCATTTTGATTTGATAATTGAACAATAAATGTTTGTATTCTTTTAAAAAACAATTAAAAAATGTGTCGCCAGACATCGCTAAACGATCACCGAGATCATCCAGTCATGTGATCGTCTGCGCCTCCTCTGATTGGCTGAGAGTTCAGTCAAACGGATGCCCATGAGTTTAATGTCGGGGATGTTGTGGGAACTGGACGAGCCAGCTGTAACACGAGTTCATGTAACGTGAGAATGGAAGAGTTAGGATCATATCTTTATACTTAAGTTGATGTTTTTACTTTGATGATGTTAAACATGAAATATAGTTTAACACAAAGTAACTTGAGGGTAGAACTAAAGTTGAGGACGAGGATCTTAAAGTGCGTCTGAGATGTTCCTCTGACTCTAGTATTGCTTCTTCTTCATGATGTCCACGAAACATCTTCACAGCTCAACGTGTCGGATCACAGTGGCGACGTCGTCATGGCGACGCTAGCGAACATCCACCAGCGCCGGTCGTGTCGCTACCCGGCGTGTGTACCTTTGTGTGTACCTTTGTGTGTACCTTTGTGTGTACCTTTGTGTGTACCTTTGTGTGATCGTGTGTGTGCGTCGGCTCTGCAGATGGAGTCCCACCTCCGGGAAATCTCTGCCCCACAATGCACCGGGATCAGCGCCAGAGGAGAAACGTGGCGGCAGAAGCAGCCAATCACAGCGCGAGAGCAAAACAAAACAAGAGAAAAAAATAGATTTTTTTTATCCTCGTTCACCTGCAGGACTCTTGTTGTTGTTGTTGTTGTTGTTGTTGTTGTGCTGTTGTTGAACCGCTGAGCACATGAACACACACGTGCGTCACAGACACACACGTGTGTATAATGAACACACACGTGTGTATCATGAACACACGTGTGTATCATGAACACACACGTGTGTATCATGAACGCATACAAGTGTATCATAGACGCACACGTGAGTCACAGACAAACACGTGAGTCACAGACACACAAGTGTATCATAGACACACAAGTGTATCATAGACACACACGGTAGTTACAGACACACAAGTGTGCATCATGAATGCATACAAGTGTATCATAGACACACAAGTGTATCATAGACGCACACGTGAGTCACAGACAAACACGTGAGTCACAGACACACAAGTGTATCATAGACACACAAGTGTATCATAGACACACACGTGAGTTACAGACACACAAGTGTGCATCATAAACGCATACAAGTGTATCATAGACACACAAGTGTATCATAGACGCACACGTGAGTCACAGACAAACACGTGAGTCACAGACACACATGTGTATCATAGACACACAAGTGCATCATAGACACACACGTAAGTTACAGACACACAAGTGTGCATCATGAACGCATACATGTGTATCATATACACACAAGTGTATCATAGACACACACGTGAGTCACAGACACACAAGTGTATCACAGACACACAAGTGTATCACAGACACACAAGTGTATCATAAACACACACGTGTATCACAGACACACAAGTGCATCATAGACACACAAGTGTGTCATAGACACACAAGTGCATCATCAACACACGAGTGCATCATAGACACACAAGTGCATCATAGACACACAAGTGCATCATAGACACACGAGTGCATCATAGACACACATGAGTCACAGACACACAAGTGCATCATAGACACACTCATGTGAGTCACAGACACACAAGTGTATCATCGACACACACATGAGTCAAAGATACACACGTGTATCACAGACACACACGTAAGTCACAGACTAAAGAAACAAAAGTTTTGTTTTTGTTCCATCAGAAGTTAAAGAGTAAAATATTTAAGAAATATTTCCTACACGTGTCTACGTTTGTGCAGCGAAGAGAGAAGTGATATATATATATATATATATATATATATATATATATATTTATATATTTATACGATATATCAGTAGAAAAGAAATAAAAAAGTTTTAGATCCTAATTGTTTCCATGAACATGACAAAGAAACTAAGGCAAGAGTGATGACAGGTCGTCAGTCAGACATCTTGATCCGTGTGTCGTCTAACTATGGTGTGCGTGTTTGAAGCTCACAGTAAGAACCTCTCAGTAGCCCTTCGTCGTCCAGAACCAGAACCAGAACCGTGTTCTTCAGAGGGAACATGACAGGAAGGTTGAAAAACACGTGCGGTCAAAGTTCAAGGTCTCTGAAGGAGTCCACGATTCTGCTGCTACTGAGGGACCAGGAACCTGCGGCTGGTCTCCCACAGGCTCTGCTGCAGCTGAGGGTCGAAGGTCGGCGGGGTCGTCGCGTCCCGGCGCCCGTTGGCCCAGTATCCTCCTGAACCTTCCAGAGCTGGTGACAGTGCAGCGTACAGTACGTTGGCGGCGCCCTCTGCAGGAGTCTGTGGACGAGGCAACACAGGAGTGAGGTCACTTCCTGTCAGGAGTGAGGTCACTTCCTGTCAGGAGTGAGGTCACTTCCTGTCATGAGTGAGGTCACTTCCTGTCAGGAGGTCATGACACATGTTTTATCTTTCCTTAACCCTGATGTATCTGGGTCAAAGGTCAACCACCTCCCTGGCTTCCTTAAATACATATGCAGTGGTGGAGGTCGTTCACCTTTGACCCAGAGACAAGACAAGGGTTAAACAAACTTCAAATATTTGAACATTTGTCTTGGAATTGCTGAGAGCAGAAAATATAGATACACTTATTGCAATTATAAGGTACTCAACAATACTACACATATATACTTGTTACTACACTATCACAACACCAGAGTCAAGTACTGGACAATACTACATATATATACTTGTTACTACACTATCACAACACCAGAGTGAAGTACTGGACAATACTACACATATATACTTGTTACTACACTATCACAACACCAGAGTCAAGTACTGGACACTACTACACATATATACTTGTTACTACACTATCACAACACCAGAGTGAAGTACTGGACAATACTACACATATATACTTGTTACTACACTATCACAACACCAGAGTCAAGTACTGGACACTACTACACATATATACTTGTTACTACACTATCACAACACCAGAGTCAAGGACTGGACAATACTACACATATATCCTTGTTACTACACTATCACAACACCAGAGTCAAGTACTGGACAATACTACACATATATCCTTGTTACTACACTATCACAACACCAGAGTCAAGTACTGGACAATACTACACATATATATACTTGTTACTACACTATCACAACACCAGAGTCAAGTACTGGACAATACTACACATATATACTTGTTACTACACTATCACAACACCAGAGTCAAGTACTGGACAATACTACACATATATACTTGTTACTACACTATCACAACACCAGAGTCAAGTACTGGACACTACTACACATATATACTTGTTACTACACTATCACAACACCAGAGTCAAGTACTGGACAATACTACACATATATCCTTGTTACTACACTATCACAACACCAGAGTCAAGTACTGGACAATACTACACATATATCCTTGTTACTACACTATCACAACACCAGAGTCAAGTACTGGACAATACTACACATATATACTTGTTACTACACTATCACAACACCAGAGTCAAGTACTGGACAATACTACACATATATCCTTGTTACTACACTATCACAACACCAGAGTCAAGTACTGGACAATACTACACATATATACTTGTTACTACACTATCACAACACCAGAGTCAAGTACTGAACAATACTACACATATATACTTGTTACTACACTATCACAACACCAGAGTCAAGTACTGGACAATACTACACATATATCCTTGTTACTACACTATCACAACACCAGAGTCAAGTACTGGACAATACTACACATATATACTTGTTACTACACTATCACAACACCAGAGTCAAGTACTGGACAAAACTACACATATATACTTGTTACTACACTATCACAACACCAGAGTCAAGTACTGGACAATACTACACATATATACTTGTTACTACACTATCACAACACCAGAGTCAAGTACTGGACAATACTACACATATATACTTGTTACTACACTATCACAACACCAGAGTCAAGTACTGGACAATACTACACATATATACTTGTTACTACACTATCACAACACCAGAGTCAAGTACTGGACAATACTACACATATATACTTGTTACTACACTATCACAACACCAGAGTCAAGTACTGGACAATAATACACATGTATACTTGTTACTACACTATCACAACACCAGAGTCAAGTACTGGACAATAATACACATGTATACTTGTTACTACACTATCACAACACCAGAGTCAAGTACTGGACAATAATACACATGTATACTTGTACTACACTATCACTATATATCCTTGTATCATGATATGTTCGTGTTTCTATAATCACATGTATCACATGAGTTGTTGTTCAAATATCATTTGAAACAAAAGTACTTGATGCAGGATGTTGACTTAATTTGTGTGTGTGCGTGTGTGTGTGTGTGTGTGTGTGTGTGTGTGTGTGTGTGTGTGCCACAGGAAGTGGAAGTCACAGTGTGTTAGCCTCAGAGGTTGTGTGTCAAACACAGTCTGAACGCATTTTAACAACGATCTCCATGTCTGTGAGATTGAGGTCAAAGGTCAACACTCCGCGAGCGTTCGACTCCGGTTCGAGTTCAGGAGGAAAAATAGTTCAACGACTTTGTTTCTCTTGCGTCTCACAGCAGAGGGAGAGTTAATTAATGTGTTGTAATCGCCTGTAAGAGTGTGTGTGTGTGTGTGTGTGTGTGTGTGTGTGTGTGTGTGTGTGTGTGTGTGTGTGTGTGTGTGTGTGTGTGTGTGTGTGTGTGTGTGTGTGTGTGTGTGTGTCTTTGTGTGTCGCAGAAACCTCCCAGAGCCTGACACAAGTGTGTCTCCAGCATCTTCTTAACTCGCTCAGACATGAACCTGTGGCTGCAGCTCTGAGCCGAACAAACATCTTCAACTGATTCTGGTTCCGACTCAACATGTTCTTCAGGATCTGATCATCATCCGCGACTTTGAGCCGACAATGGAATAATTAGTGACTTTATTTTTAGTTTCTGCCCAAATCAAGGTTTGCCTGGAGGTGACCTTGACGGTGACCTTGACGTGATGGACGAGCTGATGACAGCTGACAGCTCGGAGCCGCAGGAAGTCACTGTGACTCGTGGCTCCAGGAGTCGTTCTGTCTCAGATGTTTTCATTGTTTCTTCAAATCTTTCCTTTTTTAAATCAACGTCTGAAGATCAAAGGAATCATCTTTGGACGAGTGTTGAAAAATAATAAAATGTTGAAGATGATTGTTCAACTGAAGCTCATGAATACAAAGAATAAAACAATAGAAACTATTTTTCATTTAAAATATATTTTTTAACTTCATTATCCAGTTGTTTTTTTAACTTCTTCACTGACTCTGAACTTTATCCATCAATCCATCCATGTATCCATCCTTCCATCCATCTATGTATCCATCCATCCTTCCATCCATCTACATATAAATCCATCCATCCCTCCTTTTTTTTAACCCTTTAATTGATAATTTATCTAAAATATTAGATTAAATTCCAATAACAATGATTCAACCTTCAATATAAAAACATCTCAGTTAAAGTAATACGATGAGTGACAGGTTTAAGTGACTTGTACGAGTGAAGTGTGTTACCCTGAAGAGCAGGCGGGAGACGAGCGACTGGATGAGCCTCAGAGGCGTCCACAGGTGATGGTACAGGTCCGTGTCCACCATGCCGGGGTCCACGGCGCAGGAACTCACTGGAAAGCCTCCTGACATCAGCTCCTGGTGCAGGTGAGAGCTGAACATCAGCTGCGCCAGTTTACTCTGACAGTAGGCCGCGTGTGCAGAGTAGCAGCGGCTGCAGACACACAACACACCAGTGTCAACACACAAGTGTCAACAAACAAGCTTTAACACAAGCATCAACACAAGTGTCAACACAAGCATCAACACACAAGTGTCAACAAACAAGCTTTAACACAAGCATCAACACAAGTATCAACACAAGCATCAACACACAAGTGTCAAAACACAAGCATCAACACAAGCATCAACACACAAGTGTCAACACACACGCATCAACACAAGTATCAACACAAGCATCAACACACAAGTGTCAACACACAAGTGTCAACACACACGCATCAACACAAGTATCAACACAAGCATCAACACACAAGTGTCAACACACAAGTGTCAACACACACGCATCAACACACAAGTGTCAACACACACGCATCAACACAAAAGTGTCAATACACAAGTATCAACACACACGCATCAACACACAAGTGTCAACACACAAGTGTCAACAAACAAGCATCAACACACAAGTGTCAACACACAAGTATCAATACAAAAGTATCATCACACAAGCGTCAATACACAAGCATTAACACAAGTATCAACACACAAGTGTCAACACACAAGCATCGACACAAGCATTAACACAAGCATCAACACACAAGCATCAACACAAGCATCAACACACAAGTATCAACACACAAGCATCAACACAAGCATCAACACACAAGTATCAACACACAAGCATCAACACACAAGCATCAACACACAAGCATCAACACACAAGCATCAACACAAGCATCAACACACAAGCATCAACACACAAGCATCATCACAAGCATCAACACAAGCATCAACACAAGCATCGACACACAAGCATCAACACAAGCATCAACACACAAGCATCAACACACAAGCATCAACACACAAGCATCAACACAGGCATCAACACACAAGCATCAACACACAAGTGTCAACACACAAGCATCGACACAAGCATCAACACAAGCATCAACACAAGCATCAACACACAAGTATCAACACACAAGCATCAACACAAGCATCAACACACAAGTATCAACACACAAGCATCAACACACAAGCATCAACACACAAGCATCAACACACAAGCATCAACACAAGCATCAACACACAAGCATCAACACACAAGCATCATCACAAGCATCAACACACAAGCATCAACACACAAGCATCATCACAAGCATCAACACACAAGCATCATCACAAGCATCAACACACAAGCATCATCACAAGCATCAACACACAAGCATCAACACACAAGCATCAACACAAGCATCAACACACAAGCATCAACACACAAGCATCATCACAAGCATCAACACACAAGCATCAACACACAAGCATCAACACAAGCATCAACACACAAGCATCAACACACAAGCATCATCACAAGCATCAACACAAGCATCAACACAAGCATCGACACACAAGCATCAACACACAAGTGTCAACACACAAGCATCAACACACAAGCATCAACACAGGCATCAACACACAAGTGTCAACACACAAGTGTCAACACACAAGCATCAACACACAAGCATCAACACAAGCATCAACACACAAGTGTCAACACACAAGTGTCAACACACAAGCATCAACACACAAGCATCAACACAAGCATCAACACACAAGTGTCAACACACAAGCATCAACACACAAGCATCAACACAAGCATCAACACACAAGTGTCAACACACAAGCATCGACACAAGCATCAACACAAGCATCAACACACAAGTATCAACACAAGCATCAACACACAAGCATCAACACACAAGCATCAACACACAAGCATCAACACACAAGCATCAACACACAAGTATCAACACACAAGTATCAACACAAGAATCAAAACACAAGCATCAACACACAAGTATCAACACACAAGCATCAACACAAGCATCAACACACAAGTATCAACACACAAGCATCAACACACAAGCATCAACACACAAGCATCAACACACAAGCATCAACACAAGCATCAACACACAAGCATCAACACACAAGCATCATCACAAGCATCAACACACAAGCATCAACACACAAGCATCATCACAAGCATCAACACACAAGCATCATCACAAGCATCAACACACAAGCATCATCACAAGCATCAACACACAAGCATCAACACACAAGCATCAACACAAGCATCAACACACAAGCATCAACACACAAGCATCATCACAAGCATCAACACACAAGCATCAACACACAAGCATCAACACAAGCATCAACACACAAGCATCAACACACAAGCATCATCACAAGCATCAACACAAGCATCAACACAAGCATCGACACACAAGCATCAACACACAAGTGTCAACACACAAGCATCAACACACAAGCATCAACACAGGCATCAACACACAAGTGTCAACACACAAGTGTCAACACACAAGCATCAACACACAAGCATCAACACAAGCATCAACACACAAGTGTCAACACACAAGTGTCAACACACAAGCATCAACACACAAGCATCAACACAAGCATCAACACACAAGTGTCAACACACAAGCATCAACACACAAGCATCAACACAAGCATCAACACACAAGTGTCAACACACAAGCATCGACACAAGCATCAACACAAGCATCAACACACAAGTATCAACACAAGCATCAACACACAAGCATCAACACACAAGCATCAACACACAAGCATCAACACACAAGCATCAACACACAAGTATCAACACACAAGTATCAACACAAGAATCAAAACACAAGCATCAACACACAAGTATCAACAATGTTCATGCATCAAGGACGTTCATGTTTCTACAGCTTCTCAAGGTCAAATGAAGGTGAACTGGTCACTTGATGATCTGACGCTCAAGGAAACTCAATTTTCTTTGTTTGTGTCGTTTGTTGATCTATGTACTTAAAGACACACACTGATGATACAATAGAGTCACACATCACAACAACACACACTGATGATACAATAGAGTCACACATCACAACAACACACACACTGATGATACAATAGAGTCACACATCACAACAACACACACACTGATGATACACTAGAGTCACACATCATAACAACACACACACACTGATGATACAATAGAGTCACACATCACAACAACACACACACTGATGATACAATAGAGTCACACATCACAACAACACACACACTGATGATACAATAGAGTCACACATCACAACAACACACACACTGATGATACAATAGAGTCACACATCACAACAACACACACACACTGATGATACAATAGAGTCACACATCACAACAACACACACACACTGATGATACAATATAGTCACACATCACAACAACACACACACTGATGATACAATAGAGTCACACATCACAACAACACACACACACTGATGATACAATAGAGTCACACATCACAACAACACACACACACTGATGATACAATAGAGTCACACATCACAACAACACACACACTGATGATACAATAGAGTCACACATCACAACAACACACACACTGATGATACAATAGAGTCACACATAACAAAAACACACACACACTGATGATACACTAGAGTCACACATCACAATAACACGCACACACTGATGATCCAATAGAGTCACACATCACAACAACACACACACACTGATGATACAATAGAGTCACACATCACAACAACACACACACACACTGATGATACAATAGAGTCACACATCACAATAACACGCACACACTGATGATCCAATAGAGTCACACATCACAACAACACACACACACTGATGATACAATAGAGTCACAATAACACACACACACTGATGATACAATAGAGTCACACATCACAACAACACACACACACACTGATGATACAATAGAGTCACACATCACAACACACACACACACACTGATGATACAATAGAGTCACACATCACAACAACACACACACACACTGATGATACAATAGAGTCACACATCACAATAACACGCACACACTGATGATCCAATAGAGTCACACATCACAACAACACACACACACTGATGATACAATAGAGTCACAATAACACACACACACTGATGATACAATAGAGTCACACATCACAACAACACACACACACACTGATGATACAATAGAGTCACACATCACAACACACACACACACACTGATGATACAATAGAGTCACACATCACAACAACAACACACTGATGATACAATAGAGTCACTCATCACAACACACACACAGATACACACTTCAGTTCAACTAGTTCACTAAAACATTTCTTCCTAAAGACGTATACATGATGATTTCAACGATGCTACAGAATAAAGTGTGACACCCTCTACAGTGTGAATGACTCCAGGTCTGATGAAAACCCTCAGTAGAGTCTGCGGCTCAGAAGACCTTGTCAGGGTCGACTGATGAAGACGCTCATAAAGACGTCGCTGCAGTTAATTCTTGTGGACAGCAGCGTGTGAAGCGAAGCTGTGCCAGAGTCGAGTCACACTCTGATGCCAACAGACGCTGGAGCTCGTGGAGCCAAAGCTGAGCAGGTGTTGAGTGGAAGTAGATTTAACCAGAACTTAATGTTGTAGAACTCATTATATGGGGGCGTCATAGCTCAGATGGTCGAGTGGTTGCCTGCAGTCCAAAAGGTTGCAGGTTCAATCCCAGCTCCAGACAAGCTTGGTGTGCAGCCTACTCCCATCAGTATGTGTGAATGGCACTACTGAATTTCCCCTCGCGGGACTAATAAGGGATTCTAAAAAAATATATATATTGTTTGACCTATAGTACCCTACAAATGACCTATAGTAACCTACAAATGACCTATAGTAACCTACTAATGACCTATAGTAACCTACGAATGACCTATAGTACCCTACGAATGACCTATAGTACCCTACGTATGACCTAAAGTAACCTACGAATGACCTATAGTACCCTACGTATGACGTATAGTAACCTACGAATGACCTATAGTACCCTACAAATTACCTATAGTAACCTACGAATGACCTATAGTACCCTATAAATGACCTATAGTAACCAACGAATGACCCTATAGTAACCTACGTATGACCTATAGTAACCTACGAATGACCCTATAGTAACCTACGAATGACCCTATAGTAACCTACAAATGACCTATAGTAATGTACAAATGACCTATAGTAGACCCTATAGTAACCTACAAATGACCTATAGTAACCTACGTATGACCTATAGTAACCAACGAATGACCCTATAGTAACCTACAAATGACCCTATAGTAACCTACGTATGACCTATAGTAACCTATGTATGACCTATAGTAATCTACGAATGACCTATAGTACCCTACGTATGACCTATAATAGCCTACGAATTACCTATAGTACCCTACATATGACCTATAGGAACCTACGAATGACCTATAGTAACCTACGAATCACCTATAGTAACTTATGTACGACCTATAGTAACCTACGTATGACCTATAGTAACCTACGAATGACCTATAGTACCCTATGT
Organism: Callionymus lyra; assembly: GCF_982586985.1. Classification (NCBI taxonomy): domain Eukaryota; kingdom Metazoa; phylum Chordata; class Actinopteri; order Syngnathiformes; family Callionymidae; genus Callionymus; species Callionymus lyra. The sequence continues at coordinate 2,854,367 of NC_141829.1, forward strand.
ATGACCTATAGTAACCTACGTATGACCTATAGTAACCTACGAATGACCTATAGTACCCTATGTATGACCTATAGTAACCTACGAATGACCTATAGTACCCTATAAATGACCTATAGTAACCTACGAATGACCTATAGTAACCAACGAATGACCCTATAGTAACCTACGTATGACCTATAGTAACCTACGAATGACCCTATAGTAACCTACGAATGACCCTATAGTAACCTACAAATGACCTATAGTAATGTACAAATGACCTATAGTAGACCCTATAGTAACCTACATATGACCTATAGTAACCTACGTATGACCTATAGTAACCAACGAATGACCCTATAGTAACCTACAAATGACCTATAGTAACCTACAAATGACCCTATAGTAACCTACGTATGACCTATAGTAACCTATGTATGACCTATAGTAATCTACGAATGACCTATAGTACCCTACGTATGACCTATAATAGCCTACGAATTACCTATAGTACCCTACATATGACCTATAGGAACCTACGAATGACCTATAGTAACCTACGAATGACCTATAGTAACTTATGTACGACCTATAGTAAACTATATATGACCTATAGTAACTTATGTATGACCTATAGTAACCTACGTATGACCTATAGTAACCTACGAATGACCTATAGTACCCTATGTATGACCTATAGTAACCTACGAATGACCTATAGTACCCTACGAATGACCTATAGTACCCTACGTATGACCTATAGTAACCTACGAATGACCTATAGTACCCTATGTATGACCTATAGTTACCTACGAATGACCTATAGTACCCTACGAATGACCTATAGTACCCTACGTATGACCTATAGTAACCTACGAATGACCTATAGTACCCTACGTATGACCTATAGTAACCTACGAATGACCTATTGTATGACCTATAGTAACCTACGAATGACCTATAGTACCCTACGTATGACCTAAAGTACCCTACGTATGACCTATAGTAACCTACGAATGAGCAATAGTAACCAACGAATGACCCTATAGTAACCTACAAATGACCCTATAGTAACCTACAAATGACCTATAGTAACCTACGTATGACCTATAGTAACCTACAAATGACCTATAGTAACCTACGTATGACCTATAGTACCCTACGAATGACCTATAGTACCCTACGTATGACCTATCGTAACCTACGAATGACCTATGACCTCAGTAATTTCAGGCCTATTTCTAAGCTCCCTTTCATGTCCAAGATCTTGGAGAAGGTGTTGTCTGAGCAGCTGTCTTTGTTCCTGGATCAGAGCGACATCCATGAGAAGTTTCAGTCTGGCTTCCGTAAACATCACTCTACGGAGACAGCTTTATTGAAAGTGTCCAGTGACATCATGATGTCGGCTGACTCTGGTAAATTCACTGTTCTGGTTCTCTTGGATCTGTCCTCAGCCTTTGACACAGTTGATCACCAGATCCTGCTGAGAAGACTGAGGGATAAAGACTGTCTGGGTCTGTGTTAGAATGGTTCTCATCTTACCTTTCTGGGCGCAGTTTTAGTGTATCTGCCAATCAAATGAGGTCTGAATCGGCAGATCTGTTGTGTGGAGTCCCTCAAGGTTCTGTTCTGGGTCCTTTATTGTTTTTGCTGTACTTGATTCCCCTCGGTAAAATCATTCAGAGATTTCCAGATGTTTCTTATCACATTTTTGCTGATGACATCCAGCTCAACTGCTCTTTTGATCCAACTGAGCCCCAGAGGCTGAAATTAGTCAATAGTTGCTAGAAATCAAACAATGAGTGAAAACACTTTACAGCTAAATGTGGACAAAACTGAAACTCTGGTGATTGCTCCTGATGATACGATTCCAGGGTTGAGTCAGTACTTGGGTGACTTAGGTCAGTCTGTCAAACTGAGCCTGAGAAACCTGGGTGTTGCATTTGATAAAGACATGTCTCTTGTTCAACACTGTAGAAAACTGACCAGAAACTGTTTCCTTCAACTGAGAAAAATCTCTAAACTTAGGAAAATGTTGTCGGAACATGATCTGGATCTTATAATCCATGCGTTTGTTTCTTCTCGTCTGGACTATTGTAACAGTTTGTTTTCATGTCTTAACAAGAAGGATGTGTCTCGCCTGCAGTTGATTCAGAACTCTGCAGTCAGAATTCTGAGCCGCTCTAGTAGAAGAACTCACATTTCTCTTATCCTTAAAACTCTTCACTGGCTTCCAGTTTCTTTTTTCTTTTTTTTTTTTTTTTAGAAACCCTTATTTCAGGATCAACTTTAAAATTCTGGTTCTTACTTTCAGATCTATTCATGGTCAGGCTCCTCCTTACATCAGTGATCTGATCCAGCCTTACACCCCAGCTCGGGCTCTGAGGTCTGTGGATCAGAATCTACTTATGGTTCCACGCACACGACTCAGGACCAGAGGAGAGAAATCCTCCCAGACTGTTGCTCCTAAGCTTTGGAACGATCTTCTCTCTCTTTGCTCTTGATGGATCTACTGACTCCTTTAAGAAACATCTTAAGACGTTTCTATTTGTTAAGGCTTTTCCATGAATTTCTCGAACTCCTGTGTTGTTCTCAGTATTATCTTGATCTTTAAAGTATATACTTTATTGAATATTGTTTTGATTGTTTAAGCGCTTTGTGACCCTGGTCTCGAAAAGCGCTATATAAATAAATATTACTTACTTACTTACTTACTATAGTAACCTACGAATGATAGATATGTATGCAACCTATAATATAATAAAATCTTTTCTATTGTAAAATCTATAGTAACGTATGTATGATGTTGTATTAACTATAGTATACGATGTTCATAACCATTATATCACCTGTACTATCCACATAAACCACCTTGATGAGTGACGACGACGATCATTTACCTGCTGTTCAGGTCATCGAGGCTGATCCGTCCGACCCTGTGAGCAGAGGACGAGACGTTGACGACGCGGGAGAAGCAGCAGGACGTCCCTCCGTCCTTGAGCGAGTCCAGCAGCAGCCAGGTCAACAGGAAGTGAGCTAAGTAGTTCACGCCAAAGTGCTGCTCCAACCCATCCACGGTGCGACCCTCTGGGACCAGCATGACGCCGGCTGAACACACAAGGATAAGCATGTCGTGTGTCGGCTCATGTGCACGTCTGACAGCAACACACACGCACACGCGTGTCAAGAATCGTGCTCGTCACGCCCTCAACCGTCCGTCACTCACCATTATTGACCAGAACGTGAAGAGGGATGTGACGCTCTTTGAAATTGTGGGCGAACTCGCGAACAGACTCCAGAGACGCTAAGTCCAGTTTCTGGAACTCCACTGGAGGGAAAGCACACACACACACACACACACACACACACACACACACACACACACACACACACACACACACACACACACACACACACACACACACACACACACACACACACACACACACACACACACACACACACACACACACACACACACACACACACACACACACACACACACACAGAGAGTCAGTCACACACAGGAATTAGAACGATGGAAACGGATTATTTCCGCTCGCCATTTTGGCGTCAGAACTTCAAAGTCTATTAATCTTTTTCTCACAGTCCTCGATGGTTCCTCACAATACGAGGCTGGCAGCACTTCTTCTTCTACACACCTCATCCTTCAACACGTGTCTGATGCACACACACACCTGACCTCCCGACCGGTATCGTCTGCATGTGACGGACATGTTAGTGAGTCATGCAGGACGACCTCTGACACGCATCACGGTACGAGCGTCTATCTTTCCTTTTTCATTAACCCGTTCACGACCACAGTCATATGTAGGTCAGATCCATTCGCCGGAGAAGCCAAATGTTCCGGCGCTCGGAGAGAAAAGACGCCTCCATGTTTGGATCTCCTCGCCAGGTTTGTGTCGTTAATTCTTAGGATAAAGATGTTTTTAATGGACGTTTATTAAGTTAATATCAAAGGTGACGGAGAAAGACTAAAAGTGTGTTTTGATACCTCTGGGTATTGATGTAAAACTCTTCTAATCCATCATTAACAGCAGTCGCGTTCACCACAGGGAGCAGAAGATTAATGTAGCAGGAACTCCCAATGAAGCTAAGAGCTCTTCCTGAGGGACCCTGAGAAATTCCCTCGCCAGATGAACTACATTACTGCTCCGACGAGCGGCCAAATTAAAAGTGCGGAGCCACAAAGTCAAACGATCGGCGGTCGACGGAGCCAAAATTCATCTTCATTCTATCGCGATAAAGAGAATTCATTTACGAACGATGATCGATGATGGTTTTTCAACAACACAACGGTGTGCGTTGACGCACGAGAGCAACACAATCATGATCCGTTCGGTATCATTTCACCGCCAGAATGTAAACACAGCAGCGTCGACGATCAAATCCAACACCTTCATCAACCTCAATCCCATCTTTTGTTTCCTGACAAACACATTTCAGTTTCCACAGCCGGCGCCGACTCAACATTGTTTGTCTTCAATCTGGGATTTGACAACTGAAGCTTATCTGAAGATTAGCTTCCGTCACGCCGGACCGGACGGGAAATCTAAATTCATGAATTAAATATTGCACTGGAGGAGGAAAAACATCTAGTATCTCTCCATCCAAACGTACGTGAACTTGAAGACAGAAATACAAATAAAAAGGACAAAGGGAAGAGATGTGCGGAAGAAACAACATTTAGTTCACAACAACACACACTGGTTAACAGCAACACAAACACACACTTTCTTTATGTATGCAGTTATTTAGCCTGAAGATTCTCCACAAACAGACACACAAACAGGAGGATGTTCATCTGTGAAGCTGCCGGTTCAAAGCCACAAACAGCAGGTCTAAAGGTTCATTAAACGAGTGTCAAAAGCCCAGAAGGTGTCGCGAGGAGGACGATATATTCTGTCTGCAGTGGTCACATGATCGCGCATCAATCAATACGTGTCAAAGGCCGAGAGCTGGAACTCCTGGTGATGAATGTCACGCCGGTCACATGACGCACAGAGAGTCTCCGGGAGACACTGGTGTAAATCATTTCTATCATCTCAGAGACTCTTTCGACAGTCGAGTCGTCAATGTACAGTCGCAGGAATTATTGTCTTATTCAAGGAGGTTCAATTTATCGCAATTATCCGAGTTTGTTTTTTTTCACCAAAAACGAACTTGTTCAACATCAGTTTTGATCTTATTTAAGTCTCTGTTTAATTGTTGACGTCCATCATCTCTGTCATTATCTAGTCCAACATCTTCACAACATCAACGTTCGTCTACTTTGACACTAACATCCTGAAGGCCACGAAAAATGACTGGAGTTTGTGATAAACACCTTTGCTGTGGATTGTTCAAGACAATTGAGTTTGAAGAGGCAGGAAGTGAATAAATGAATACGGTAAAGAGAGTCAATCTAGTGCATCATGGGAGGTTCTGGGCCTTTACGACTGACGTAGCAACTGAACTGTGGACGAGTGGAAGAAGATGTTCACAGTTTATCGTCAACAGCATCATGGCTGCAGTCGTGTGTCTAAACAGGGCGTGAAGAGCAACTTGTACTTCTTCTGAGAAATTAAACAATTGTCCGTCGCATGAGTTCATCAAGATTCTTAAACTGTGGCAGTTTTTTTTTATTCTTATTCTTCTCACGAGAATATAGAGAATATGGAGAACACAGAGCTGTGACACTTGAAGCTTCCTCCAACATTACTGAAGGATATATAAGGTAAGGTAAGGTAAGGTAAAACTTTATTGATCCCTCAGGAGGTCTCCTTCGGGAAATTGTTTTTTCCAACAGCCAGCAATTTTCCATAAACAATACAAAATAATAAATAAAAATAAAATAAGAAGAACATAAAGAGAAAAAGAACAAGATGACACAATCTAAGTCTAAGGATAAAGATAAAGAACATAGGTCAAATAAAAACAACAAAGACAAAGGATACAAAGACTAACATAGAACAGAACATCCAGATACTTTCACTCCACTCCTGCCCCCGAACTCAGAATTGTACAATTTAATAGCCCGAGGAATGAATGAGTCCCTGAGTCTATTAGTGTTGCACCTGGGTAGGAGCAATCGTGCACTAATATAGATAGAAATGAACAAATACAATGCAATAGTAAGTAGTGGGCATTTGAAAATGTAATAATTTCATTAAATGATGCAGATGGTGGAATAAAAGCCATAAACTGCAGCTCTATATCATCTTTTTCTTGATTACAATGTTTTTTTTTTATTGATAAACTATATGTTTATGATGTCAATACAAAGCAAAAGATGTAAAAGGAAAAGACTCGACGCTCGCCTCATAAACGTCTGCATATTCATGAACGCTGTAAATAATTTTGGGCGAGCAGGTGTTGCAGCATGTTCTGAGCTCCACGGGGTAATTATCTGTTCCTCGCCATCGGCGTCGAACCCCCGCACGGAGCTGACGGACGGGATCTTAATCACTGTGGAACGTCCTCCTCCCAGCGAGGAGTCACTTTTGAGTCGACATCTTTTCGACTTTCCCGTCACCTTTCCTGTCGCTTCCGTCTCCGTCCGCGGCGAGAACAGACGCCGACAGACGCTGTCGGGGCGTTAGCAGCTGCGAACGCGCCGAGACGAGAAGTCGGGCGACAATAAGAGGAGACGACAAAAGACAAACAAAGTGCTGAAAGAATTCCATCGTGATCGTCTCCGGAGAGCGAGGCCTGGACGGACGCCAGGTTCGGACGAGGATGTTTAAACTTCCTGACACACATACTAATGAGGAGGCTTTAACATTTTCCCGCAGACACACACATTCTCCACTATCTGGCGACAGACAACCTCCTTGTCCCCTCGCCCTCAACGGCTGCCAATTACAAAGGAAGTAATCAATTCCACCGGCGCGGCGTCCGGGGAAATCGACTTCAATGACACCCGGAACACGCCGGCTGTCTCGGAGCCTGACACCCACTTACTCTTAAGCAGGGACCTCGACCGCCCGACGTCCACAGTCAACACCACGACTTCAACCGCCGGGTCACGTCTCAACCGCCGCCACGATGAAGTGCTGCTCGGGTTCTACGGGCAAAGTGGATCTTCTGTTCCAGACAAACCACGAATCCATGAACAATGAGCTTCACTGGAGAGTTGCTGATGAAAAGTCAGACCTGACTGAAGCAGTTACACACCACCATCAGTGAAACGCTATTAGACAAACAGGGATTATATCTTCCAAACATCTGCCTATCATGTAATCAGAAAACAAATAGTGGAACATTTTGATGATTGGAGGAAGAAAAAGAAGCAAATATCTGTAAAAAAAAAAAATCCCATCATCGCATTTCTCCGATCCTTCAAGTTTTCTGTTTTCTTTTAAAACAATCCAGAAACTGTTTCCTTCAACTGAGAAAAATCTCTAAACTTGGGAAAAAGTTGTCACAACTTGATATGGATCTTATAATCCATGTGTTTGTGTCATTTACACTATTGTAACAGTTTATTATGAGTCTAATCAAGAAGGATCTTCTCGCCTGCAGTTCATACAAAACTCTGCAGCCAGAATTCTGAGCCGCTCTAGTAGAAGAACTCACATTTCTCCTTCAAACTCTTCACTGGCTGCCAGTTTCTTTCAGGATCATTTTAAAATTCTGGTTCTTACTTTCAGATCTATTCATGCTCAGACCTTCCATCAGTGATCTGATCCAGACTTACACCCCAGCTCGGGCTCTGAGGTCTGTGGATCAGAATCTACTGATGGTTCCTGAACTTCCGGACCAGAGGAGAGAAATCCTTCCAGGCTGTTGCTCGAGTCGACCTTTAAATGCAATTCCTAAAGTTGATATTCTCACTTGTATAAACGAACAACATGTAATTGAGCTTTCAAACCAACATTGCATGAGGTGTCATGTGTCTCAACAACAGGGAGCGAAACGACTCCCATAATGCTTTGCCGCCCAGCCAACCAATCACAGCTGTCAATCACTTTTCTCATAGTAACATAGATGTAGAATTTAAATACAGTGTTGTATCGTCCAATCAGCCGTCACAGATAGAGCAGTGTGCTGAAAGGCATCATGGGAGTTCAGTTTGTTGAATGTCTGCCACGGACACTGATGCAAAGGCTGTGTTACACATAAACACCACCGGCTTCTCCATGATGTACTGAGGACCTGTCAAAGTGTGTGTGAGAAGAAGTGCTTGTCACCACCAGTGTGTCCTTGGTGGGACTGCAGGGTCTCCGTGAATAATAGAAGAAAGACGAGGTCTGGACATGAATCCTCTGTAAAGTGCCGCGAGACAGCTTCTGTTCAGAGACGTATCTCTGCAGCTGCTGACAGACCTTGTAACCGAGGAACGTTCAAGGCTGTTCCAGATAGAAACGGGTAAGTTATTGGCAATTTTAGTCAAAGTGGGTTTGAATTTATGGAACTATGAAGGTCGTCTTTCTTCTTGATTGTTTCTTTGGTATCATTGTGTTCCTGTTTTCACCTCCAGCCATGTGTCGTGTCCTGCTTCTATGTAGGAATGTCTCACTCGTGTATTTATAATTATCATTATCATTATCTTATCATTTTTAACTATCGTTGATCAGGATAAACATGTGTCGTGTCTTTATTATCATTATTATCTTCATTGTTAACTATCGTTGATCAATAAAGTTCTATCTATCGGGATAAATATGTGTCGTGTCTTTATTATTATTATCTTCGTCGTTAACTATCGTTGATCAATAAAGTTCTATCTTTCGGGATAAACATGTGCTGTGTCTTTATTATGATTATTATCTTCATTGTTAGCTATCGTTTATCAATAAAGTTCTATCTATCGGGATAAATATGTGTTGTGTCTTTATTATCATTATTATTTTCATCGTTAACTACCGTTGATCAATAAAGTTCTATCTAGCTATCAGGATAAACATGTGACGTGTCTTTATTATCATTATTATCTTCATCGTTAACCATCGTTGATCAATAAAGTTCTATCTATCTATCAGGATAAACATGTGTTGTGTCTTTATTATCATTATTATCTTCATCGTTAACCATCGTTGATCAATAAAGTTCTATCTATCTATCTATCAGGATAAACATGTGACGTGTCTTTATTATCATTATTATCTTCATCGTTAACTATCGTTGATCAATAAAGTTCTATCTATCGGGATAAACATGTGTCGTGTCTTTATTATCATTATTATCTTCATCGTTAACTATCGTTGATAAATAAAGTTCTATCTTTTGGGATAAACCTCTGTCGTGTCTTTATTATTATTATTATCTTCATCGTTAACTATCGTTGATAAATAAAGTTCTATCTATCGGGATAAACATGTGACGTGTCTTTATTATTATTATTATCTTCATCGTTAACTATCGTTGATCAATAAAGTTCTATCTATCGGGATAAAGATGTGTCGTGTCTTTAATATTATTATTATCTTCATCGTTAACTATCGTTGATAAATAAAGTTCTATCTATCGGGATAAACATGTGTCGTGTCTTTATTATTATTATTATCTTCATCGTTAACTATCTTTGATCAATAAAGTTCTATCTATCAGGATAAACATGTGTCGTGTCTTTATTATCATTATTATCTTCATCGTTACCTATCGTTGATCAATAAAGTTCTATCCATCAGTATTAACATGTGACGGTTCATTCTTCTCGTACCTTTGGCATCTTCGTTCTCTTCATGGATTCTTCTGATGGCCTCCAGACATTGCTGCTCATCTCGTCCTCCTTTCAATAAAACACAAGAAACATGGTTTGAGACGAAGTGGATTCAATAGTTGGACACGTTGACAAAAACTTAAACGACACAATCAAACCTGATCTTATTCCATTATTTCTTTATTAGTTTCAATGATTTTTACATGTGAAAATAAATGATAGAGTATTTTTTGTATTCATTACTAATTAAGGTTTATTTTTACACCTTTAAAGGAGATGATGTTATGGAGCTAATTATATAGCAGACATTATATAAAACGGCATAACAAATGTATTATTATCTGACGCTTTAATAACATTATCATTCTAAGGCTCAACTTAACATGTTTGGAGAAAATATATTATTTGGAGAATCATTTTTTGTTTGTTTGTTTTTTTGCTCTGAACGAGAACTAGACGAACATCGCAACAAGGAAGGGTTTTGTTGGATGGGTTTGATTGTATTATGGGATGTCGGCTGCAGGTGTTAGAAGCCATGCAAGTGAAAAAATCAGTAAAAACATCTGTTTCCAGATGTTGATCAAATGATAGTTCAAATCTAATCTCTTCTTAAAAAACTCATATTTAAATCCTCCAATGAAAATCCTTCACAACTTTTCGACTCGTCACAAAACAAACCTCATCAGCAGAGAAAAAACATTTCCCTGAATATTGTCATCATTTTATGTATTCAACAAACATATTTAAAATTGTAAAAAATGCACATGCCCTGATTTAAAAATCATGTGAATCTCGAGTCATGCGATGTTTACCAATTTCTACTGAATATAAATGAATATGCTGCTTGGAAATGGTTCAAAAATGAGGCAGAAAATACATAATGTAACACAAATAACCTCCCAAGGCAGAGAAGTGCAGCGAGTTTTTGCATCATTTTGTTTTTAACTCAAAGTCACACTTTAACTAGTCAAGTTTCCTGTTTATTTTAAAAACAATTCAGAAACTGTTTCCTTCAACTGAGAAAAATCTCTAAACTTAGGAAAATGTTGTCATAACATGATTTTGATCTTATAATCCATGCGTTTGTGTCGTTCACACTATTGTAACATTTTATTTCATGTCTAAACCAGAAGGATCTTCTCGCCTGCAGTTCATACAAAACTCTGCAGCCATAATTCTGAGCCGCTCTAGTAGAAGAACTCACATTTCTCCTTCAAACTCTTCACTGGCTGCCAGTTTCTTTCAGGATCATTTTAAAATTCTGGTTCTTACTTTCAGATCTATTCATGGTCAGACCTTCCATCAGTGATCTGATCCAGACTTACACCCCAGCTCGGGCTCTGAGGTCTGTGGATCAGAATCTACTGATGGTTCCTGAACTTCTGGACCAGAGGAGAGAAATCTTTCCAGACTGTAGCTCCTAAACTTTGGAACCATCTCTGTGTTTGATGATCTACTGACTCCTTCAAGAAACATCTATGTTTGATGATCTACTGACTCCTTCAAGAAACATCTGTGTTTGATGATCTACTGACTCCTTCAAGAAACATCTGTGTTTGATGATCTACTGACTCCTTCAAGAAACATCTGTGTTTGATGATCTACTGACTCCTTCAAGAAACATCTATGTTTGATGATCTACTGACTCCTTCAAGAAACATCTGTGTTTGATGATCTACTGACTCCTTCAAGAAACATCTGTGTTTGATGATCTACTGACTCCTTCAAGAAACATCTGTGTTTGATGATCTACTGACTCCTTCAAGAAACATCTGTGTTTAATGATCTATTGACTCCTTCAAGAAACATCTGTGTTTGATGATCTACTGACTCCTTCAAGAAACATCTGTGTTTGATGATCTACTGACTCCTTCAAGAAACATCTGTGTTTGATGATCTACTGACTCCTTCAAGAAACATCTGTGTTTGATGATCTACTGACTCCTTCAAGAAACATCTGTGTTTGATGATCTACTGACTCCTTCAAGAAACATCTGTGTTTGATGATCTACTGACTCCTTCAAGAAACATGTGTGTTTGATGATCTACTGACTCCTTCAAGAAACATCTCTGTGTTTGATGATCTACTGACTCCTTCAAGAAACATCTGTGTTTGATGATCTACTGACTCCTTCAAGAAACATCTGTGTTTGATGATCTACTGACTCCTTCAAGAAACATCTGTGTTTGATGATCTACTGACTCCTTCAAGAAACATCTGTGTTTGATGATCTACTGACTCCTTCAAGAAACATCTGTGTTTGATGATCTACTGACTCCTTCAAGAAACATCTGTGTTTGATGATCTACTGACTCCTTCAAGAAATATCTCAACACACTTTGATTTGAGCTTTTTCTTGATTTTCTGAGACTATCTTGATCTTTTAAGTAAATATTGTATTGAGTATTGTTTTGATTGCTTAAGTTCTTTGTAAACCCTGGTCTGGAAAAGTGATCTACAAATATAAATTACTTACAAAACCATGGATAAACACAGGTAAACGATGAATATAGTGCACATTACAACACAACAAGGAGAACAGTGATGATCAGTGTGTATCACTTTAGGTAATCACAACATCAAGCTTTGTTTAAAATCAGCCACACAAACACGTGCACTCTCATTTATCATGCGCACACACACACACACACGCTAATCTTGGATTATCGCCTCTTTCAAGGGCAAAGTATAATTTGGCCTGATGGAACGAGGAGAAGCTGAGGAGACGCATCACCAGTCGCACAACACGAAAGTCGCACAACACACAAGTCGCACAACAAGAGACACAACACAAGAGTCGCACAACACGAAAGTCGCACAACACGAAAGTCGCACAACACGAGTCGCTCAACACGAAAGTCGCACAACACACGAGTTGCGCAGACGTCGCTCACAAACCGTCAAGTGTATCATCGTAACACACTTGGTTCAGATTATCATATATGACATATTCTTCTTGCTCCGAGTCAAAAGTAAAACCAAAAATAAAATAAATATTCTTGTTTTTTTTAACTCTAAAGTGTAAAAACACTGGCCTGACGACACCAAAAGAGGTCAAAGGTCGTGTTCAGAAGCTGCTGCAGACGCCGCAGGAGAAGCGACTAAATCCATCTCCACAGTCTCCGCAGCAGCCTTTCAACCTTGCCACGTCCGAGAGATGGTATCATCCCTCGTTCCATCCCTTCATTGTCAGAAAGTCTGCTTCGATTAACGGACGCGTTTGATCATCTTTACGATTCTATTGATGTTTCCGTGGATTGATCACGTCGTTCAAACTCTCATCTCTACAGATATTCATGTGAGACTAGACTCTGCACCAGGAACCAACCAGATTCTCTCTTTTTTTCAACTTCTCCGGCTCGTGGACTGAATGTAAAACGAGCGTCTGGGGTCAAACTTAAGAGTCAGAACACATCATTAGTTCTGCACAGACTGTTGAGTGTGTGTCGAGATCATCGCGGTGAAGAAATGGATTTACACGCGTTTTATTCTCCTCGTCATCTCTGGACGTGGAATCATTGTTTTCAATCAACATGATGATGAAGATGCTCCTGACAAACCTGATCTCACTGATGAAGATGTTTTTTAAAATCCAGATTTCATGACATTTATGTCGTGTGTCACATAGTCATATTTATATAACACCTCATACATGAAGGTACACAATGATTAAAAGGTTAAAATATTTTATATCTAGCTAGAAAAATGAAGATGTGTTTGATGATCATTTGTAGACGTTGCAAACATTTTCTTCTCTTCATCTTTAATATAGAATCATATTCAGATTTAATTTGACTCTAGATTTGTTTATGAATCGTTCTCTCTTCTCTTTTTTCTGGCTGACAAGTGACCTTTTTTTTATCGGTTCTCAAATATACAGCCTGAAGAGACTTTGTCGAAAGACTGAGCGTCTCTGGAAGTCCACTAAACTTGAGGTGCACAGACTTCACCTCAGGGATCTGATGTCTTCTTACAATGAGATGGTGGAAACTGCTAGATCTGATTACATCAGAAAACTGGTAGCATTAAATAAGAAAAAACCCAAAGTGTTGTTTGACACGATTAATTCTCTCGTGTCTCCTGCTCCTCCAATCACACCGGTCTTCTGTGAAGCTGACAGCAATGCATTGTTGAGATTTTTCATTGACAAAATTAAATTGATCAAAGAGAAAATCTCTCTTCCTTTGTTTGGAACCCCTACTGTCTCTGAGCCCCTCTCCTCCTCTTGGTCTTCCTTCACTGCTGTAAGTTTGGGTGATATTTCGGCACTAGTGAACAAGATGAAACCCTCCTCTTGCTCAGATGACGTCCTTCCTTGTAGGCTTTTTATCAAAGTATTTGATGTTATTGGCCCCTGGGTTACCAATATGGTGAACCTCTCCCTTTCCAATGCATTTAAACATGCCATTGTGGAGACTCTGCTCAAAAAGCCAGGCTTAGACCCAACTGACCTCAGTAATTTCAGGCCTATTTCTAAGCTCCCTTTCTTGTCCAAGACATTGGAGAAGGTGGTGTCTGAGCAGCTGTTCCTGGATCAGAGCGACATCCATGAGAAGTTTCAGTCTGGCTTCCGTAAACATCACTCTACGGAGACAGCTTTACTGAAAGTGTCCAGTGACATCATGATGTCGGCTGACTCGGGTAAATCCACTGTTCTGGTTCTCTTGGATCTGTCCTCAGCCAAGTTGATCACCAGATCCTGCTGAGAAGACTGAGGGATGAAGTGGGACTGTCTGGGTCTGTGTTAGAATGGTTCTCATCTTACCTTTCTGGGCGCAGTTTTAGTGTATCTGCCAATCAAATGAGGTCTGAATCGGCAGAACTGATGTGTGGAGTCCCTCAAGGTTCTGTTCTGGGTCCTTTATTGTTTTTGCTGTACTTGATTCCCCTCGGTAAAATCATTCAGAGATTTCCAGATGTTTCTTATCACATGTTTGCTGATGACATCCAGCTCTACTGCTCTTTTGATCCAACTGAGCCCCAGAGGCTGAACTTAGTCAATTGTTTGCTAGAAATCAAACAATGAGTGAAAACACTTTGAAGCTAAATGTGGACAAAACTGAAACTCTGGTGATTGTTGATGATAAGGTTCCAGGGTTGAGTCAGTACTTGTGTGACTTAGGTCAGTCTGTCAAACTGAGCCTGAGAAACCTGGGTGTTGTATTTGATAAAGACATGTCTCTTGTTCAACACTGAAGAAAACTGACCTTCAAAAAAATCTCTTAACTTAGGAAAATGTTGTCGGAACATGATTTGGAGCATGTAATCCATGCGTTTGTTTCTTCTCGCCTGGACTATTGTAACAGTTTGTTTTCATGTCTTAACAAGAAGGATGTGTCTCGTCTGCAGTTCATACAAAACTCTGCAGCTAGAATTCTAACTCGCTCAAGTAGAAGAACTCACATTTCTCCGATCCTTAAAACTCTTCACTGGCTTCCAGTTTCTTTCAGGATCAACTTTAAAATTCTGGTTCTAACTTTCAGATCTAGTCATGGTCAGGCTCCTCCTTACATCACTGATCTGATCCAGACTTACACCCCAGCTCGGGCTCTGAGGTCTGTGGATCAGAATCTACTTATGGTTCCACGCACACGGCTCAGGACCAGAGGAGAGAAATCTTTTCAGGCTGTTGCTCCTAAGCTTTGGAACAATCTTCTCTCTCTTTGCTCTTGATGATCTACTGACTCCTTTAAGAAACATCTTAAGACGTTTTTATTTGTTCAGGCTTTTCCTTCATTTTCTGGAACTCCTGTTGTGTTATCAGTTTTATCTTGATCTTTAAAGTACATACTTAATTGAGTATTGTTTTGATTGTTTAAGCGCTTTGTGACCCTGGTCTGGAAAAGCGCTATACAAATAAAAATGTCTTACTTCCATGGTTCAGAAGGTCACACACGAGTATTTCATCCTGTCTAAGTTAAACTCCAGGACGACTCGACCGCTCAGAGAGACGATGATTAAAACATTTATTCTCGGGTGATTCGCATCAGAAGCACATTTGTTGATTCAGCTTTAAAGAAATGGAAAAACTCCTCTTCAGCTGCTTTAGTAGCGTCTGGGGATCTCTCACGGCAGATGATGACGATCAGGAAAGATGGAAAAGAGAGGAAGAACAAGAGTGTGAAGAATCAAAGAGACGTGAGGGTGATTAGCTGATGTTTCTCTGATACAACAACAGGAAGCTCTTGATGTCCCTGCAGAGCTTCCTGCTGATCCTCCTGCTGATCCTCCATCATCACGCCACACATTAAAAGCACAGAGATGAAAGAACTCTGAAGACGCTCCTCTGGGTACACGAGGAGTGATGAAGTTATTTAACGCATCATAACTTCCTCTCACTGTGAGCGCCGGACCTTAAGAGGTCCCTGGTCAGGGAGTCATCGCTCGCTCTGGTCCTGAGGCTCGACTCGGAGGACCAGGAACAATAATAATGGCTTTTTTTGTACTGAAGTATATCAGAGACAATATTGAATGAAACAGTGTTGAAAGAATCTTTCTTTTGAAATCTTGTTGTTTTTTAAGCTTTTCATTTTTTTTTAAAATATTTTAATTCAAAAAAATTATATTGAAAGGTTGACATTGTTTTATTCAAGCATTAAATTATATATTTTTGAATTAATGCTGTTGTTTTTTTTACACAGTGTAAATTGTTCAGTTCTAATTGGAATAATTCAAAAAAAATAATTTATTCTCTATTTTTTAATCCATGGTCTTTTAAATTCATTATAAAATGTTGGTATAATATTGTCACCAGACAAAACCAAACGAGTATCGATCTACTTGATCAAACTTTCAGCCAATCATCTGATAAGAATGACGATCACGTGACGACGATCACGTGACGACGATCACATGACGACGTAGAAGACACTGGAGCGTCAATTAAACGCTAAGATTTAAGCCATTTAAAAATATTGGTAATTTCAAAGTTTAGTGTGAATTCAAAAGTCAGAGCGATCGGCTCTGTGCTCGACTAGATTAGTCTGGATGACACTATTGTATCAACAACTTGTATTGAATATAAGACACAATTAAAAAAGGTTTAGATTAAGAATCATTTATATGAATTATTGGAATGAAAATATCAAACTCTGTGTAAAATTAATTCATGTTGCAATTAAACAAAATGTTCAATCATTTACAAAACTAATTAAACCTTTCAATGTACGATTATTAAATCAAAACAAATTATTTTACGATACAAGACATTACAAAAAAACACATTAATCAAAAAAGACATTGGAAATGTTAGATTCAACCACTTAATATTCTGATGACACTGATTTACTTCCATAGTTTTGAACCTCCATGACATGAATCTGAACACACACACACACACTAACATACACACACTAACATACACACACACACACTAACATACACACACACACACACACTAACATACACACACACACACACACACACACACACACACACACACACACACACACACACACACACACACACACACACACACACACACACACACACACACACACACACACACACACACACACACACACACACACACACACACACACACACACACACTAACACACACACACAGTAGTAAGTATTCCCGACACAGTCACTTCTCTCTGATCAGGAACGACAATGCGATGTCTCTCAGATTTCCTCCAACGAAGGCCAAAATAAAATAAAATAAAATAAAAGGATTGTGACTCATATTTTGAAGGACAAGGAAAACAGATGAGAGATGAATATCTGAGGGTTTATGAGTCAGGAAATTGAAGGAGCCTCAGACCTGGAGCTCCGACATACACTCGTCCTCTCAGATCTCAAAGGTTCACACCAGCAGACTCTGATCCAACACACACACACTAACAAACACACACACGACACACACACACACACATGTTGGACTTTACCTATGATGACACGAGCGCCCAGTCCGGCCATGTGACGAGCGACCTCGTAGCCGATCCCCTTCCCTCCTCCCGTCACTATGGCAACCTTGTCATCTTGTCTGGGCATCACTGGAGGAGACGAGACACGGTGATGTCAGATCAGCTGCTGAACTTTAGTCACACCTCGGAATGTTGGAGCAAACACTCATGGAAGAACTTTCAGGTGAAAGTCTGGCTTTTATTCATTTAAACTCCTTCAAGAAACATCTGTGTTTGATGATCTACTGACTCCTTCAAGAAACATCTGTGTTTGATGATCTACTGACTCCTTCAAGAAACATCTGTGTTTGATGATCTACTGACTCCTTCAAGAAACATCTGTGTTTGATGATCTACTAACTCCTTCAAGAAACATCTGTGTTTGATGATCTACTGACTCCTTCAAGAAACATCTGTGTTTGATGATCTACTGACTCCTTCAAGAAACATCTGTGTTTGATGATCTACTGACTCCTTCAAGAAACATCTGTGTTTGATGATCTACTGACTCCTTCAAGAAACATCTGTGTTTGATGATCTACTGACTCCTTCAAGAAACATCTATGTTTGATGATCTACTGACTCCTTCAAGAAACATCTGTGTTTGATGATCTACTGACTCCTTCAAGAAACATCTATGTTTGATGATCTACTGACTCCTTCAAGAAACATCTGTGTTTGATGATCTACTGACTCCTTCAAGAAACATCTGTGTTTGATGATCTACTGACTCCTTCAAGAAACATCTGTGTTTGATGATCTACTGACTCCTTCAAGAAACATCTCTGTGTTTGATGATCTACTGACTCCTTCAAGAAACATCTGTGTTTAATGATCTACTGACTCCTTCAAGAAACATCTGTGTTTGATGATCTACTGACTCCTTCAAGAAACATCTGTGTTTGATGATCTACTGACTCCTTCAAGAAACATCTATGTTTGATGATCTACTGACTCCTTCAAGAAACATCTGTGTTTGATGATCTACTGACTCCTTCAAGAAACATCTATGTTTGATGATCTACTGACTCCTTCAAGAAACATCTGTGTTTGATGATCTACTGACTCCTTCAAGAAACATCTATGTTTGATGATCTACTGACTCCTTCAAGAAACATCTGTGTTTGATGATCTACTGACTCCTTCAAGAAACATCTGTGTTTGATGATCTACTGACTCCTTCAAGAAACATCTATGTTTGATGATCTACTGACTCCTTCAAGAAACATCTGTGTTTGATGATCTACTGACTCCTTCAAGAAACATCTGTGTTTGATGATCTACTGACTCCTTCAAGAAACATCTGTGTTTGATGATCTACTGACTCCTTCAAGAAACATCTGTGTTTGATGATCTACTGACTCCTTCAAGAAACATCTGTGTTTGATGATCTACTGACTCCTTCAAGAAACATCTGTGTTTGATGATCTACTGACTCCTTCAAGAAACATCTGTGTTTGATGATCTACTGACTCCTTCAAGAAACATCTGTGTTTGATGATCTACTGACTCCTTCAAGAAACATCTGTGTTTGATGATCTACTGACTCCTTCAAGAAACATCTGTGTTTGATGATCTACTGACTCCTTCAAGAAACATCTGTGTTTGATGATCTACTGACTCCTTCAAGAAACATCTGTGTTTGATGATCTACTGACTCCTTCAAGAAACATCTGTGTTTGATGATCTACTGACTCCTTCAAGAAACATCTGTGTTTGATGATCTACTGACTCCTTCAAGAAACATCTGTGTTTGATGATCTACTGACTCCTTCAAGAAACATCTGTGTTTGATGATCTACTGACTCCTTCAGGAAACATCTGTGTTTGATGATCTACTGACTCCTTCAAGAAACATCTCTGTGTTTGATGATCTACTGACTCCTTCAAGAAACATCTGTGTTTGATGATCTACTGACTCCTTCAAGAAACATCTGTGTTTGATGATCTACTGACTCCTTCAACAAACATCTGTGTTTGATGATCTACTGACTCCTTCAAGAAACATCTGTGTTTGATGATCTACTGACTCCTTCAAGAAACATCTGTGTTTGATGATCTACTGACTCCTTCAAGAAACATCTGTGTTTGATGATCTACTGACTCCTTCAAGAAACATGTGTGTTTGATGATCTACTGACTCCTTCAAGAAACATCTCAAGACAATTTTATTTGAGCTTTTACTTGATTTTCTGAGAGTTTTTGTCTCGTTGATCTTTAAAAGTATTTATTTTATTTAGTATTGTTAGGATTTCTGAAGCGCTTTGTGACCCTGGACTAGAAAAGATCTACAAATATTACTTACTATTTACTGAGTACATTCTACTGAACATTACTGTGGATTTCTAAAATTTTAAACAGAAAATAGAAAGAATTAAATATTAAAAATGTACTAAAGTTATACTGAAGTTGCTTCAGACACACTCGGAAAGAAAAGTTCAATTCCTCTGGAGAAAGAAAGTCAGAAACATATTTCAGGTATATTTATATATATATATATACACATTTTTAATATTTCATTCTTTCTTTTTTCTGTTTATAATTATATAAATTATATATATATCACGTTGTGTTTCTTGCATGTTAACAATCATCTGCTGTTTTTAATCATTAAATAAAGACAAGTTAGAGGTTTTTAAAGCCCCAACATTTACACGTTTCTTATCAGTTCAAGTCAGTGTCACAGCGAGTGTAAGAAAGTGTGAATAATTTGGTCAATTACTGTGTGTTTACGAAGATACAGGACAAAACTGCATCAATATGAGGAGAAGATGAAGATGATTCAGTTCAGTCATGGATGGAGAGAAGAGCAGGAGAGGAAACTAAACAAATAAAGAAGAGAAAAAGAAAATACATGGGGGAAGAAATTATAATAATCATTTTTATTATTTTCATTTCTTTTTTTTTATGCTCTAAAACATCCAAAATCAAAAAAGTATTTGTCCACTGACATAAACATTTAATTTATTTATTATTGATTTGTAATTATTATTGCGGCGCTTCTGTGTTGTGACGTAAAGGACACGATGACGTCATAACCAGACAATAACTAGTAGTACGATAAGTGGAGTATTTTTAAAAACTTTACACAAATAAACAGAACATGAAGGTGAAGAAAAGCATTGAAAACGTGAGAATGTTTTGACAATTAACCAAAATGTAACTTCATTGATACACGCCATGTAGACATAACACGTCACACCAGACTCCCTTGAGAAAACGCACTTGTTATTTATCATGTGAAGATAAATAAAAAACGATGAATCTGAGAAAATTGATTTTGGACTGTAGTCTTCTATATGTTTCCGCGCATACATCGGCTTCGTCAAAGTTGCATTTACAGCTTCATCTCTCACGTTTTGGCTCGTTATTTGGAGGCTAACAAGCTAACAAGCTAACAAGCTAACGTCAGACGAACACACCTGGCAGGTGAATCCTTCCCTGGACCAGCTGCAGCAGAAGAACCTTCAGCCCGAGCA
>NC_141829.1:2880396-2885396 GCF_982586985.1 Callionymus lyra
CTCTAGTGTTGTGATAGTGTAGTAACAAGTATATATGTGTAGTATTGTCCAGTACTTGACTCTGTCGTTGTAGTATTTACAGACCACATGACTCTTGACGAAGTCGTAACTGCTTTCATTTGTTTTTAAACCAAAATATGTCCAAATATCAGCTTTAAAAGTTGCTCGACTCACTGTATCCTCTCATCCTCAGTCATCATTCTACCTTTAGCTGTGGAGGACGTAATGATTTCTGCCATCTAGAGGCCGAAAGTTTAGTTGCAACACAAAAATGACACTGCGAATATTTACGTTAATTGTAAATAAAACAATCAATAAAGTTTTGTTGAATATCAATGCAGTATCGTAACAAAAAACAAGTTTATTGATCGTTCTTACACCATAAGAGATTATATTTAGTTATAAAATGAACAGGAAAGTGATTTTATTTGAAATGCTAGATTATGTAACTGTTTATTCTATTCGTCTTCATCTCTCAGTCACAGAATAAAGTCAGGCTTTTATTTACACAATGTGTTGAAATATAAACGATCGTAAAACTATTGTAAAAAATATTTGAAAGCCAAACATTTCATAAAAATAAAAACCAATAGTGCAGAACCGTGAAAATAATATTGTGACATTCAAGTGATATTTTCTCACAACACGCGTCACAGTTCATCCATGTTTGTCGTCTGACCTGCTCAAGTGTTTTCTCTGTGTGGCTGCAGAGGTCAAGGGTCACTCGCGGGAGAGGACCGACTGTTGTCCGCAGGAAATCGCATCTCACGCATGAGCGAAGGTTCGACGAGGATCATGAGACGAGTCGTGTCGACCCGGAGACGCACACGGACGTGACGGACGTCAACAACAAGTGAGCAGCGTCAAAACATCGTCGTCCACGGCGACCGACCGGCTGCACATCCCAGCCTGTCACTCTCTGTAAATCCTGCTCTGACAACGGCTGCAGGATCCTGACGCTCGCCACCATCTATACCCGGGGTTTATCCCCGCTGAGACCTGGAGGATCCGTGGTGCATTCTGGGAGAGATTTGAGGATCACGTGGACGAACACCTGACACCGGGAGCAGCAGGTGACGACGGCGCTTCACCTTCGAACGTTGATGTTGATGTTGTGAGAACAATGAGGTCAGACTCATCATAATCACGATGTTATTTTCTGTCAAACCAGGAGCTCGACGACTACTGTGAGCCGCCATCTTGGAACAACCAAAACATGCTTTGAATAAAAGAACTGAGACACTGCATACCACCCCCAAGGAGCTCCTTTCACACGACTCTATTAAAACACAGGGAACTTAAAAGCACTAGTTCAGCAGCTAGTTAAAGACCAACTAGTATCAACTCTGGTGTCATTAAACATCAACTAGTATCAACTCTGGTGTCATTAAACATCAACTAGTATCAACTCTGGTGTCATTAAACATCAACTAGTATCAACTCTGGTGTCATTAAACATCAACTAGTATCAACTCTGGTGTCATTAAACATCAACTAGTATCAACTCTGATGTCATTAAACATCAACTAGTATCAACTCTGATGTCATCAAACATCAACTATTATCAACTCTGGTGTCATTAAACATCAACTAGTATAAACTCTGATGTCATCAAACATCAACTAGTATCAACTCTGGTGTCATTAAACATCAACTAGTATCAACTCTGGTGTCATTAAACACCAACTAGTATCAACTCTGGTGTCATTAAACATCGACTAGTATCAACTCTGGTGTCATTAAACATAAACTAGTATCAACTCTGGTGTCATTAAACATCAACTAGTATCAACTCTGGTGTCATTAAACATCAACTAGTATCAACTCTGGTGTCATTAAACATCAACTAGTATCAACTCTGGTGTCATTAAACATCAACTAGTTTCAACTCTGGTGTCATTAAACATCAACTAGTATCAACTCTGGTGTCATTAAACATCAACTAGTATCAACTCTGGTGTCATTAAACATCAACTAGTATCAACTCTGGTGTCATTAAACATCAACTAGTATCGACTCTGGTGTCATTAAACATCAACTAGTATCAACTCTGGTGTCATTAAACATCAACTAGTATCAACTCTGGTGTCATTAAACATCAACTAGTATCAACTCTGGTGTCATTAAACATCAACTAGTATTAACTCTGGTGTCATTAAACATCAACTAGTATCAACTCTGGTGTCATTAAACATCAACTAGTATTAACTCTGGTGTCATTAAACATCAACTAGTATCAACTCTGGTGTCATTAA
This sequence comes from Callionymus lyra, assembly GCF_982586985.1. Lineage (NCBI taxonomy): Eukaryota > Metazoa > Chordata > Actinopteri > Syngnathiformes > Callionymidae > Callionymus > Callionymus lyra. The sequence goes on from NC_141829.1 coordinate 2,882,652, forward strand.
ACATCAACTAGTATCAACTCTGGTGTCATTAAACATCAACTAGTATTAACTCTGGTGTCATTAAACATCGACTCGTATCAACTCTGGTGTCATTAAACATCAACTAGTATCAACTCTGGTGTCATTAAACATCAACTAGTATCAACTCTGGTGTCATTAAACATCAACTAGTATCAACTCTGGTGTCATTAAACATCAACTAGTATCAACTCTGGTGTCATTAAACATCAACTAGTATCAACTCTGGTGTCATTAAACATCAACTAGTATCAACTCTGGTGTCATTAAACATCAACTAGTATCAACTCTGGTGTCATTAAACATCAACTAGTATCAACTCTGGTGTCATTAAACATCAACTAGTATCAACTCTGGTGTCATTAAACATCAACTAGTATCAACTCTGGTGTCATTAAACATCAACTAGTATCAACTCTGGTGTCATTAAACATCAACTAGTATCAACTCTGATGTCATTAAACATCAACTAGTATCAACTCTGATGTCATCAAACATCAACTATTATCAACTCTGGTGTCATTAAACATCAACTAGTATAAACTCTGATGTCATCAAACATAAACTAGTATCAACTCTGGTGTCATTAAACATCAACTAGTATCAACTCTGGTGTCATTAAACACCAACTAGTATCAACTCTGGTGTCATTAAACATCGACTAGTATCAACTCTGGTGTCATTAAACATAAACTAGTATCAACTCTGGTGTCATTAAACATCAACTAGTATCAACTCTGGTGTCATTAAACATCAACTAGTATCAACTCTGGTGTCATTAAACATCAACTAGTATCAACTCTGGTGTCATTAAACATCAACTAGTTTCAACTCTGGTGTCATTAAACATCAACTAGTATCAACTCTGGTGTCATTAAACATCAACTAGTATCAACTCTGGTGTCATTAAACATCAACTAGTATCAACTCTGGTGTCATTAAACATCAACTAGTATCGACTCTGGTGTCATTAAACATCAACTAGTATCAACTCTGGTGTCATTAAACATCAACTAGTATCAACTCTGGTGTCATTAAACATCAACTAGCATCGACTCTGGTGTCATTAAACATAAACTAGTATCAACTCTGGTGTCATTAAACATCAACTAGTATCAACTCTGGTGTCATTAAACATCAACTAGTATCAACTCTGGTGTCATTAAACATCGACTAGTATCAACTCTGGTGTCATTAAACATCAACTAGTATCAACTCTGGTGTCATTAAACATCAACTATTATCAACTCTGGTGTCATTTAACATCAACTAGTATCAACTCTGGTGTCATTAAACATCAACTAGTATCAACTCTGGTGTCATTAAACATCAACTAGTATTAACTCTGGTGTCATCAAACATCGACTCGTATCAACTCTGGTGTCATTAAACATCAACTAGTATCAACTCTGGTGTCATTAAACATCAACTAGTATCAACTCTGGTGTCATTAAACATCAACTAGTATCAACTCTGGTGTCATTAATCATCAACTAGTATCGACTCTGGTGTCATTAAACATCAACTAGTATCAACTCTGGTGTCATTAAACATCGACTAGTATCAACTCTGGTGTCATTAAACATCGACTAGTATCAACTCTGGTGTCATTAAACATCAACTAGTATCAACTCTGGTGTCATTAAACATCAACTAGTATCAACTCTGGTGTCATTAAACATCAACTAGTATCAACTCTGGTGTCATTAAACATCTACTAGTATCAACTCTGGTGTCATTAAACATCAACTAGTATCAACTCTGGTGTCATTAAACATCAACTAGTATCAACTCTGGTGTCATTAAACATCAACTAGTATCAACTCTGGTGTCATTAAACATCGACTAGTATCAACTCTGGTGTCATCAAACATCAACTAGTATCAACTCTGGTGTCATTAAACATCGACTAGTATCGACTCTGGTGTCATTAAACATCAACTAGTATCAACTCTGGTGTCATTAAACATCAACTAGTATCGACTCTGGTGTCATTAAACATCAACTAGTATCAACTCTGGTGTCATTAAACATTGACTAGTATCAACTCTGGTGTCATTAAACATCAACTAGTATCAACTCTGGTGTCATTAAACATCAACTAGTATCAACTCTGGTGTCATTAAACATCAACTAGTATTAACTCTGGTGTCATCAAACATCGACTCGTATCAACTCTGGTGTCATTAAACATCAACTAGTATCAACTCTGGTGTCATTAAACATCAACTAGTATCAACTCTGGTGTCATTAATCATCAACTAGTATCGACTCTGGTGTCATTAAACATCAACTAGTATCAACTCTGGTGTCATTAAACATCGACTAGTATCAACTCTGGTGTCATTAAACATCGACTAGTATCAACTCTGGTGTCATTAAACATCAACTAGTATCAACTCTGGTGTCATTAAACATCAACTAGTATCAACTCTGGTGTCATTAAACATCAACTAGTATTAACTCTGGCTTCATCAAACATCGACTCGTATCAACTCTGGTGTCATTAAACATCAACTAGTATCAACTCTGGTGTCATTAAACATCAACTAGTATCAACTCTGGTGTCATTAAACATCAACTAGTATCAACTCTGGTGTCATTAAACATCAACTAGTATCAACTCTGGTGTCATTAAACATCAACTAGTATCAACTCTGGTGTCATTAAACATTAACTAGTATCAACTCTGGTGTCATTAAACATCAACTAGTATCAACTCTGGTG
>NC_141829.1:2890396-2905396 GCF_982586985.1 Callionymus lyra
CTCACCTGAACCTCAGTCACGCACGTCAACACTCGTGTGTTTCCTCAACTAGTATCAACTCTGGTGTCATTAAACATCAACTAGTATAAACTCTGGTGTCATTAAACATCAACTAGTATCAACTCTGGTGTCATTAAACATCAACTAGTATCACCTCTGGTGTCATTAAACATCAACTAGTATCACCTCTGGTGTCATTAAACATCAACTAGTATCAACTCTGGTGTCATTAAACATCAACTAGTATCAACTCTGGTGTCATTAAACATCAACTAGTATCAACTCTGGTGTCATTAAACATCAACTAGTATCAACTCTGGTGTCATTAAACATCAACTAGTATCAACTCTAGTGTCATTAAACATCAACTAGTATCAACTCTGGTGTCATTAAACATCAACTAGTATCAACTCTAGTGTCATTAAACATCAACTAGTATCAACTCTGGTGTCATTAAACATCAACTAGTATCAACTCTGGTGTCATTAAACATCAACTAGTATCAACTCTGGTGTCATTAAACATCAACTAGTATCAACTCTGGTGTCATTAAACATCAACTAGTATCAACTCTGGTGTCATTAAACATCAACTAGTATCAACTCTGGTGTCATCAAACATCAACTAGTATCAACTCTGGTGTCATTAAACATCAACTAGTATCAACTCTGGTGTCATTAAACATCAACTAGTATCAACTCTGGTGTCATCAAACATCAACTAGTATCAACTCTGGTGTCATTAAACATCAGCTAGTATCAACTCTGGTGTCATTAAACATCAACTAGTATCAACTCTGGTGTCATGTAGTGAATGTTCTTCAAGACGCAGTAACTTCTCATCATGACCATGTTTTAATTATTACTTTATAAAGTTGCTCTGAAATCTGGACGAACAAGAGGTTACGAGAGTCCATTATGACGTAATAATGGCTTCACTCCTCCTCCAGCTGTAATCAAGCTTTTTTCATACAACGAGTCCATAGGAGTTGGAGACCATTGATGACGAGTGGGTGTGGTTATGGTCAAAAAGATTTCTGCCGTCAACGTTTCTACACCTTCGTGGAACCAGAGGAACCAGAGGAACGACCAGCTCTGGTTCTGCACGAGCCCCGCAGGTGACGCTCGTGTTCCTCACCTGAACCTCAGTCACGCACATCAACACTCGTGTGTTTCCTCTCGTGCAACGTGACGCCGCCGCGCTTCACTCTCGGCATCTTTAGACAACCAGACTTTTACCTCTCGAGCCGAGGAGTCGTGTCGAGGAATCCAGACCAAAGAAACAAGAAAACATCGTCGCTCGACAACTAAACACGAACTAGAAAATATGCATTTCCAGAAGAAAATGCAGTGTGAATGCTGACCCTGCTGTGCTGTGGAAGTAGTAGCTGTATTAGTAGTTAAAGTAGAAGATGTGGAATTAGTAGTAAAAGTAAAGGTAGAAGAAAAATAAAAGCAGTAGTAGAATTAGTTGTTAAAGTAGAAGGAGTATTAGTAGTAGAAGTAGTAGTGGAAGTAGTAACGGAATTAGTAGTAAAATTAAAAACAGTAGAAAATTAAAAGTAGTAATACAATTAGTAGTATAAGTAGAAGTATTAGTGGTAGAAGTAGTAGTGGAGTTAGTAGTAAAAGTATAAGTAGTAGGTCAAAGTGGAAGGATTTGAAAACATGAGTTGAAGATTTTCCACATTGAAATGAATGGGGTAGAAAAAGAGGAATAAAAGAAAGAGTGGAAGCGATAAAAGAAAGCTAGAACATAGCCCGCATTTCGGAAAGGAGCTGAATAGATACAAGTTTGAACGGTTCAAATCTGATCAAATTTGTGGGAGGAGAAGCAGCACCAAGTTTAGATCAGAAGAAAACAGGATCTCAATTGTGTGAATGCTTCCCAGCATTCACGCAACTAACTTCTAACCCGGAGCGAGGACAGACCTCCTCCAAGCAGCTCATTTGTAACCATTAGGTGACCATTATTGAATTAAACGTCGTTCTCTGATCAGAACGCTGCTGAAGTCAAGAACATCCGAGTCGACAAGTTTCCACAGCAGCCCTAAAATAATGTGGATTTTTAGTACTTTTAAAACAATACTTTTGCAGTTTAGTTTAGTTTTATTTCAAAATGTGACTCTCTCTGGACAAAGTCAAGTCATATTTGTAGAGCTTTTCTAGACCAGGGTCACAAAGCGCTACAAACTGATGTAAACGTTGAAAAACACTAAAGTCTGTTTCTGTCCTTGTCTAGCAAGCAGTTCACAGACGGACGGAGACGTAAACAACAACCAGACATAGAAGTACATACTGACAACTTTACAGAACGTGACACTGATTGATCGAAGAGTGTATTTAAGAAATTATTGATTTATACGATGAAAAATTATACATTTTCACATATCTTTGATGCATATCGCACGTGACAATATCGCGATATTTTTTTTCGATATATAGCACAGCCCTAGTAATTACACAATAATAAAAGTTAGCTTCAGGACACAAAGACGGAGAAAACCAAACACAGCGCACCTATGTGTTGCTCAGTATTGCAGTTGTACACGAAGCCAGAGGGAAGTGACTCACACCAGACGTGGAGCTTCCCTCGTCTACAAAATGCATTTCAGCGCCGCAGGGAATTCATTACGCTCACTGTAGCCCCGCTCGAGACGCGACTTGAAGAGCGACGGAAGCTTGCGTGTATTCTTGGACACGGAGACGCGAGTGTGTGTGTGAGTGTGTGTGTGTGAGAGTGTGTGTGAGTGTGTGGAGGCTCGGTCAGAGTCGACATGTGTCACCTCGGTTCCGGCACCGTCAAGCTGGACTGACACAAAGCGCTCCGGTCCTATCAGAGATGGACTTTACATAACGGCTGAGTCACTGACAATCTATTTTTGTGGCTCTGAGGTGTGTGTGTGTGTGTGTGTGTGTGTGTGTGTGTGTGTGTGTGTGTGTGTGTGTGTGTGTGTGTGTGTGCGCTTCAGGATTATATCTTTTCTGAAAGCCAGTTTGGGCTCCAGTCTTGAGTTGTGACATCAGGAAGCAGCAGACGCTCAGGGCTCGTTTGAAGAAGAAGAAGAAAAAAAGATTTTTTCATTTTTTTAATCTGTTTTTTTTGTTATCTTTAAAAGTGAAAGTCGCCGTCGGACGAAGAGACTAAAGAGACGAACGAGTGTTTGAGTCGATAAAGTCTTTTAATTTCACTTTTTAACAGGAAGATAAAGTGCTTAAGAGTCGTTAGAGGAGAATGAAGTTTATATTAGCAGAATATACTTGAAATGATACGTAACAATAGTCGTCATATTAATGAACGAATATATTAATGAACGAATATATTGATGAACGAATATATTGATGAACGAATATATTGATGAACGAATATATTGATGAACGAATATATTGATGAACGAATATATTGATGAACGAATATATTGATGAACGAATATATTGATGAACAAAAATATTGATGAACAAATTTACTGATGAACGAATATATTGATGAACAAATATATTGATGAACGAATATATTGATTAACAAATATATTGATGAACAAATATATTGATGAACGAATATATTGATTAACAAATATATTGATGAACAAATATATTGATGAACGAATATATTGATGAACAAATATATTGATGAACGAATATATTGATGAACAAATATATTGATGAACAAATATATTGATTAACAAATATATTGATGAACAAATATATTGATGAACGAATATATTGATTAACAAATATATTGATGAACAAATATATTGATGAACGAATATATTTATGAACAAATATATTGATGAACGAATATATTGATGAACAAATATATTGATTAAAAAATATATTGATGAACAAATATATTGATGAACAAATATATTGATGAACAAATATATTGATTAACAAAAATATTGATGAACAAATATATTGATGAACGAATATATTGATGAACAAATAGATCGATGACTTTCCATCATCTCGACATGTTTTATAATTGACATGTTTTATAATTGACATGTTAATGATTGACATGATAATGATTGACATGTTAATGATTGACATGTTAATGATTGACATGATAATGATTGACATGTTAATGATTGACATGTTAATGATTGACATGATAATGATTGACATGTTAACGATTGACATGATAATGATTGACATGTTAATGATTGATATGTTAATGATTGACATGATAATGATTGACATGATAATGATTGACATGTTAATGATTGACATGTTAATGATTGACATGATAATGATTGACATGTTAATGATTGACATGATAATGATTGACATGTTAATGATTGACATGTTAATGATTGACATGTTAATGATTGACATGATAATGATTGACATGTTAATGATTGACATGTTAACGATTGACATGATAATGATTGACATGTTAATGATTGATATGTTAATGATTGACATGATAATGATTGACATGTTAATGATTGACATGTTAACGATTGACATGATAATGATTGACATGTTAATGATTGATATGTTAATGATTGACATGATAATGATTGACATGATAATGATTGACATGTTAATGATTGACATGTTAATGATTGACATGATAATGATTGACATGATAATGATTGACATCTGACACTTTGAATCTTCTCCGACACGAGGGAACGACTTCATGTTGTGAGTTCAAACTTAAAACCCTTGAAGATGAATCACAGCGCGAACTAACTTCTGTCGTGATCAATTATTTTAGGATCCATAAGAACGTTATTTGTTCATTTATATCAAGACTTTCTTCTGAAACGTTGATTTATTTGTTACCAACGATCTTTGCTTCTGCTCACGAGCATCAGTGTCGACGAAGCTCCAGAGATCGTTTGTTCTTCAACATTATTTTATCTTTTTCTCAAGAGTCGAACTTTCTCTGACCAACAGCTGGATCTAAAGACATCAAAGGTTTGATTGACCTCTGACCTGGGCCTCTTCAAATCAAGGCTAAAAACCTATTTATTTATTTATTCAGAATGCCCTTTAATACAGAGTAGTACTGTCACACTTTTTATCTCATTTTATTTTATCTGGGTTTATTTTGCACTTTTTTATTTCTTCAATATTTTTAATTAGTCTTGTTTGTTTCCTCTTTATTAATTAACTGTTGTGAAGCACTTAAATAAAGTACATTTACATATACATTCGTGTAGGATATTAAACATGTTAAACTATCCACTTATTTCATCATCTTTCTTAAAATATTGTTAACAAATGAAGTTGTGTCTAATTGGAAAAAAAACAATTTCCCGAAGAAGACCTCCTGAAGGATCAATGAAGTTCTACCTAACCTGAGTACAAGCAGAATAAATACAAAAATAACTTGTGAATCTACAATAAAACGTTTTATTTTCAGCAATAAAATAAATGAAGATAACAAAGAAGGGAGTTGTTGTTGTTGTTGTTGTTGTTGTTGTTGTTGTTGTTGTTGTTGTTGTTGTTATTGTTATTGTTATTGTTGTTGTTAGCTAATGTCACAACACGATCTGGATCTTATAATCCATGTGTTTGTGTCGTTCACACTATTGTAACAGTTTATTTCATGTCTAAACCAGAAGCATGTGTCTCGCCTGCAGTTCATACTAAACTCTGCAGCCAGAATTCTGAGCCGCTCTAGTAGAAGAACTCACATTTCTCCTTCAAACTCTTCACTGGCTGCCAGTTTCTTTCAGGATCATTTTAAAATTCTGGTTCTTACTTTCAGATCTATTCATGGTCAGACCTTCCATCAGTGATCTGATCCAGACTTACACCCCAGCTCGGGCTCTGAGGTCTGTGGATCAGAATCTACTGATGGTTCCTGAACTTCTGGACCAGAGGAGAGAAATCCTTCCAGACTGTTGCTCCTAAGCTTTGGAACCATCTCTGTGTTTGATGATCTACTGACTCCTTCAAGAAACATCTGTGTTTGATGATCTACTGACTCCTTCAACAAACATCTGTGTTTGATGATCTACTGACTCCTTCAAGAAACATGTGTGTTTGATGATCTACTGACTCCTTCAAGAAACATCTGTGTTTGATGATCTACTGACTCCTTCAAGAAACATCTCTGTGTTTGATGATCTACTGACTCCTTCAAGAAACATGTGTGTTTGATGATCTACTGACTCCTTCAAGAAACATCTCTGTGTTTGATGATCTACTGACTCCTTCAAGAAACATGTGTGTTTGATGATCTACTGACTCCTTCAAGAAACATCTGTGTTTGATGATCTACTGACTCCTTCAAGAAACATCTGAGTTTGATGATCTACTGACTCCTTCAAGAAACATCTGTGTTTGATGATCTACTGACTCCTTCAAGAAACATCTGTGTTTGATGATCTACTGACTCCTTCAAGAAACATCTCTGTGTTTGATGATCTACTGACTCCTTCAAGAAACATGTGTGTTTGATGATCTACTGACTCCTTCAAGAAACATGTGTGTTTGATGATCTACTGACTCCTTCAAGAAACATCTGTGTTTGATGATCTACTGACTCCTTCAAGAAACATCTGTGTTTGATGATCTACTGACTCCTTCAAGAAACATCTCTGTGTTTGATGATCTACTGACTCCTTCAAGAAACATGTGTGTTTGATGATCTACTGACTCCTTCAAGAAACATGTGTGTTTGATGATCTACTGACTCCTTCAAGAAACATCTCTGTGTTTGATGATCTACTGACTCCTTCAAGAAACATCTGTGTTTGATGATCTACTGACTCCTTCAAGAAACATCTGTGTTTGATGATCTACTGACTCCTTCAAGAAACATCACTTTTATTTGAGGTGTTTCTTAACTTTCTTGTTGCTGCTGTGTTTGTCTCTGTGTTGAACTTTGAAAGTATATATTTTAAGAGCTTTGTGACCCTGGTCTTTACAAATAATACTTACTGTATTTTCCGGACTATAAGTCGCAGTTTTTTCATAGTCTGGTGCGACTTATACTCTGGAGCGACTTATGTGTGAAATTATGAACACATTATTAGCGGTATATCATTTAGATGTTATTTTCACACTAAACCACCAGAGGGCGCTCTAGGCCTGTGTTGATCATTTCCACGAAGAAGAGGAAGCATCTTCTACCTCCGGAGTTAGTTAGTTGTTTAAAAGTGACACGAGGATGAAGAGTTATTTGGAGTTACACGGATGGTTTGGTAAACTAGTTAGTTATTGATGCTATAGTTCTCTGAATAACTCTTCATATGTTATGTTAACATACCAGGTTCTCACTTCATGTAACGTAACATTATTCTGTTGTTGCCTCTAGTTTTATTTTAAATATCTCTCAAGATCACATGTCTGTTCTTGGATTTTATCAAATAAATTTCCCCCAAAAATGCGACTTATACTCCAGTGCGACTTATATATGTTTTTACTTCTTTATTATGTATTTTATGGCGACTTGTACTCCGGAGACACTTAGTCCGGAGAATACGGTACTTTCTTACTAGTACGAACACGTGTGCAATATCAGTGATATACGTGGTGGTAGAAAGTCTGGATCATGGTATAGATTCACGCTGTTACGACGTACAACGAATTCAACGTTAAAAGTAGGAGGAATAAGATCAAAGGAAACCAATCGTCACATGAAGCCTACGTTCATCCTGGAGTGAGGGAGGTGAAGAAGAGAATGCAGGCTGGGTGTGGAGACGATGTTGGAGAAGCAACACAAGAAAGGGATGAAGATGATTAATGAGAAATGTCCGCGTTTTAGTGTTTGTTTCTCATGATATCAGTGATCTTCACGTGATTGAGACGCCTTTGTAGTCGAGGATCACGGAGAAGATTCAAATCAATTCTTGTGAAGAACAAATATTTGGATTTTTAAAAGACGACAGAGACGAGAAAATAGAGACGTTCGCTGGAGAAACAGTCAAATGCCAAAAGTGTCGTGTTATTCATGCTCCTCTCGCCGCGACACGAGGGCAGCGATTGACCTTAAAGAACTCAAACAAAAAAATCTTGACATTTCAGTTTCAACTTTGGCTTGAAACGAGAACATATGATTGTGCAGGACACACAACTCACAAGTGTGTGCGTTCACGGTGAACACACACAAGTGTGAATAGGTTGTGTCCATTAAAGAAGTATCAAATATTGAGAATACACTGTTGTGTAACTACACACTGAGAATACACTGTTGTGTTACTACACACTGAGAATACACTGTTGTGTTACTACACACTGAGAATACACTGTTGTGTTACTACACACTGAGAATAAATTGTTGTGTTACTACACACTGAGAATACACTGTTGTGTTACTACACACTGAGAATACACTGTTGTGTTACTACACACTGAGAATACACTGTTGTGTTAGTACACACTGAGAATACACTGTTGTGTTACTACACACTGAGAATACACTGTTGTGTTAGTACACACTGAGAATACACTGTTGTGTTACTACACACTGAGAATACACTGTTGTGTTACTACACACTGAGAATACACTGTTGTGTTACTACACACTGAGAATACACTGTTGTGTTACTACACACTGAGAATACACTCTTGTGTTACTACACACTGAGAATACACTGTTGTGTTACTACACACTGAGAATACACTGTTGTGTTACTACACACTGAGAATACACTGTTGTGTTAGTACACACTGAGAATACACTGTTGTGTTACTACACACTGAGAATACACTGTTGTGTTAGTACACACTGAGAATACACTGTTGTGTTACTACACACTGAGAATACACTGTTGTGTTACTACACACTGAGCATACACTGTTGTGTTACTACACACTGAGAATACACTGTTGTGTTACTACACACTGAGAATACACTCTTGTGTTACTACACACTGAGAATACACTGTTGTGTTACTACACACTGAGAATACACTGTTGTGTTAGTACACACTGAGAATACACTGTTGTGTTACTACACACTGAGAATACACTGTTGTGTTAGTACACACTGAGAATACACTGTTGCTAGTACTACACAGACACACACACAGACACAAACAGACACACACAAAGACACACACAGATACGACTTCTCTTCTCTACTTTCTCTTGCATCTTTCACCGACACATGTTGCTGGTTCCACAGACCCACAAATACACACGGTAACACACACACATTAACACAGTTTTAACTGTCGCCCTCCATTTATTATTCATCAGTCATGAAGCAGGCAGAAAAAAAGTCTCTATTTCTATTCAAGGTCATCATCAAATCAACGTCATCGTTTATAAAACTTTGATTATATAGTTGAGATACAAATACTTTGACAGATCAATTTAGAACAAAATTCACAGTAAAACTACAAACATTCCATTAAACATTCAACAAAAAAATATAAATTTGGATCAAAGCTGTTCAGATCTGCCTCATTTATTTTATCTATATTATCTATTTTATCAATATTATCTATTTTATATATGTTATCTATATTGTCTATATTATATTTTATCTATATTATCTATTTTTATCTATATTATCTATTTTACATATGTTATCTATATTGTCTATATTATATTTTATCTATATTATCTATTTTTATCTATATTATCTATTTTATATATGTTATCTATATTGTCTATATTATATTTTATCTATATTATCTATTTTTATCTATATTATCTATTTTATATATATTATCTATATTGTCTATATTATATTTTATCTATATTATCTATTTTTATAAATATTATCTATTTTATATATGTTATCTATATTGTCTATATTATATTTTATCTATATTATCTATTTTTATCTATATTATCTATTTTATATATGTTATCTATATTGTCTATATAATATTTTATCTATATTGTCTATATTATATTTTATCTATATTATCTATTTTTATCTATATTATCTTTTTTATATATGTTATCTATATTGTCTATATTATATTTTATCTATATTATCTATTTTTATCTATATTATCTATTTTATATATGTTATCTATATTATCTATATTATATTTTATCTATATTATCTATTTTTATCTATATTATCTATTTTATATATGTTATCTATATTGTCTATATTATATTTTATCTATATTATCTATTTTTATCTACATTATCTATTTTATATATATTATCTATATTGTCTATATTATATTGTATCTATATTATCTATTTGTATCAATATTATCTATTTTATCTTTATTATCTATATTTACTATATTGTTTATAACGTGTATATTACCTATATTATATATATCATCTATATTATATTATATATATTAAATGTATTATCTATATTATATTTTTCATCTATATTAAATATATTATCTATATTATTTATTATCTATATTATATATATTATCTATATTAAATATATTATCTATATTATCTATATTATTTATTATCAATATTAAATGCATCATATATATTATATATATTAAATGTATTATCTATATTATATTTTTTATCTATATTAAATATATTATCTACATTATTTATTATCTATATTATCTATATTATCTATATTATCTATATTATCTATATTATCAATATTAAATGTATCATATATATTATGTATATTAAATGTATTATCTATATGATCTAAATTAAATTGTTGTCAGTCAACATGGATCATGTATTTCAAACTGTTTTTGAGGAAGTTTTCAACGTCTTAAATCATGTGTCAGAGGCTCTGGTTCTGTTTTTGACCCATTTTTCCTCCTGGATCAACCGTTCACTCTCGTACAAGTGCATCATGGGAGATGAAAATCATTTACGTCTAAAGCTTTAAAGATACAGACGTTATACAATCAGAACACGACTTGATCAACATGTCTTTGGATTGACCTTCACACTCGTACACACATGTTAGATTATCTTTGAAAGCTACTGAGTACAAGAGGAGACACAAATGTGTTTCTGAACCATCACTATCATGGATGATCTTGGATTAAAAAAAAGATTCTCAAATATGACCAGATTAAAATATATATATCGCAGGTACAGTCTTCTGGCACTAGGGGGAGCCAGAAACAACATTTCAAATCTTACTTATTACGTATTTAACAGGAGTTTGTCTTCAATTAAATTGTCGAAGAAAAGATTTATTTAGTCAAATAATGTTTGGTTTTAAAAATAAAAAATACATCAAATCTGTCTCGTGATTGACATGAAGGAAATACATCAACAGGTAAAAGTTGCTGGAAATACATTATTTGGAAATGCAGTAAATCAATTGTATGTGTGTATTTTCTCATTTATTTTGTACATTTATGTTTGTATTGATTTCCTCCTAGATGTACATGAGTGTATTTATATGCAAAAGTATTTCAATTTTTTTTTACTTCTTTTGCGACCTCATTATGAAGCTCCTGGTGTTAATATATAATATATAATATAATATATAAGTGAGATCCTTCAGCATCAGCTGTGGCTCAAAATAAAAACTTCGTCCTTGGTTCGTCCTTCACTCTTGAGTTCAGAGATATTTTGAAGAATATTTTCGTGAGACATCGATCCACGAGCACGTTCGACACTTTCAAAGACCACGTGACAGATGTACCGGGAACAATCCCGCGCTCCTTCATTATTATTACTGTATTATTATTATTATTGTTGTTGTTGTTGTTGTTGTTATTATCATCGTCTGGACTCGCGCTCGAGGGTCAAGATCTCGCGGGGTTTTTTTGTAGGAAAAAAACAACATTTTCAAAAAAGACGCTCCGATGGACTTTAATCTTTTTATCTCGTCACGAAAAAAGTGAATCTTTGCTCGGAGTCATGAGTGAACTGGAGATGAACCAGATGTGTGCGTGTGCGTGCGTGCGTGCGCGCGTGTGACCCCCCCCAGTAAACACTGATGTTCTTGACCTTACGGGACTTTCCCGCTTTTACCGCAATGTCAGCCGCGGGTTTTTCTCCCGCTAATTGTCGCGCCACACACGCGCACACGCGCACACACACCTACGCACACGCGCACACGCTCGCCCGCGCGTGACATTGGGAGTCTCAAGTCAATATTGGCGGGACCTGGAGCCACATGTGAGGCGCACGCGGACGCGCACGATTACGCGCGAGAAGAGAAGGATCAGAAGTGAAGGCTGGACTCACGCGTGGATCAGATCCCGTGGTCGCAGTCCACGTCCCTGCAGATGTACCACAGGATCACGTAGAGGATGAGGAGGATGGCGAAGATGAAGAGCGCGACGAGGATGGCCTTGGTCACCGGAGAGATGAGCGACTGCATGTCCGGAGCGGGAGCCGCAGCCAGAGCGCGTCCGTCCTCAGTCTGCTGCCTCTCCTCCTCCTCCTCCTCCTCCTCCTCCTCCTCTTCTTCCTCCTCTTCCTCCTCCGCTCCGGTGGCAACTGTTGAGGACGGAGCTCCGGGGCTGCGACGCGGCGCGCACGCTCTCGCGGAGGGTCCACGCACAGGCGCGTGCGCGGGGGGCTTCCCTGGCTAGAGGAGCGCGCGGAGGAGGGTGAGGAGGTGCGAGGAGGAGCAGGGGAGGAGGAGGAGGAGGGATGTCTGTCCTCGATTCCTCCTCCTTCATCCGCAGGAAAACAGACGCAGGGAGGAGAGAGTTGAAGAAGAAGTGAAGAACAACTGCAGAGATTCATGCGAACAGGTTGATCCGAATTCCCCTGCGCGCGCGCGTGTGCGTGCGTAGGTGTGTGCGCGTGTGCGCGTGTGTCGATTGAATCTTCATCAGCTGGTGATGGATCAGGATCTCATTTGAGGAGCTTTAGACGAATCGATTGCTCTTGTCTTAGTGAGGAAATAATGGTTGGTTAAACATCAACTAGTATCAGGTCTGGTGTCATTAAACATCAACTAGTATCAACTCTGGTGTCATTAAACATCAACTAGTATCAACTCTGGTGTCATTAAACATCAACTAGTATCAACTCTGGTTTCATTAAACATCAACTAGTATCAACTCTGATGTCATTAAACATCAACTAGTATCAACTCTGGTGACATTAAACATCAACTAGTATCAACTCTGGTGTCATTAAACATCAACTAGTATCAACTCTGGTGTCATTAAACATCAACTAGTATCAACTCTGGTTTCATTAAACATCAACTAGTATCAACTCTGATGTCATTAAACATCAACTAGTATCAACTCTGGTGACATTAAACATCAACTAGTATCAACTCTGGTGTCATTAAACATCAACTAGTATCAGGTCTGGTGTCATTAAACATCAACTAGTATCAACTCTGGTGTCATTAAACATCAACTAGTATCAACTCTGGTGTCATTAAACATCAACTAGTATCAACTCTGGTTTCATTAAACATCAACTAGTATCAACTCTGATGTCATTAAACATCAACTAGTATCAACTCTGGTGACATTAAACATCAACTAGTATCAACTCTGGTGTCATTAAACATCAACTAGTATCAACTCTGGTGTCATTAAACATCAACTAGTATCAACTCTGATGTCATTAAACATCAACTAGTATCAACTCTGGTGTCATTAAACATCAACTAGTATCAACTCTGGTGTCATTAAACATCAACTAGTATCGACTCTGGTGTCATTAAACATCAACTAGTATCAACTCTGGTGTCATTAAACATCAACTAGTATCAACTCTGGTGTCATTAAACATCAACTAGTATCAACTCTGGTGTCATTAAACATCGACTAGTATCAACTCTGGTGTCATTAAACATCGACTAGTATCAACTCTGGTGTCATTAAACATCAACTAGTATCAACTCTGGTGTCATTAAACATCAACTAGTATCAACTCTGGTGTCATTAAACATCAACTAGTATCAACTCTGGTGTCATTAAACATCAACTAGTATCAACTCTGGTGTCATTAAACATCAACTAGTATCAACTCTGGTGTCATTAAACATCAACTAGTATCAACTCTGGTGTCATTAAACATCTACTAGTATCAACTCTGGTGTCATTAAACATCAACTAGTATCGACTCTGGTGTCATTAAACATCGACTAGTATCAACTCTGGTGTCATTAAACATCAACTAGTATCAGGTCTGGTGTCATTAAACATCAACTAGTATCAACTCTGGTGTCATTAAACATCAACTAGTATCAACTCTGGTGTCATTAAACATCAACTAGTATCAACTCTGGTGTCATTAAACATCAACTAGTATCAACTCTGGTGTCATTAAACATCTACTAGTATCAACTCTGGTGTCATTAAACATCAACTAGTATCGACTCTGGTGTCATTAAACATCGACTAGTATCAACTCTGGTGTCATTAAACATCAACTAGTATCAGGTCTGGTGTCATTAAACATCAACTAGTATCAACTCTGGTGTCATTAAACATCAACTAGTATCAACTCTGGTGTCATTAAACATCAACTAGCATCAACTCTGGTGTCATTAAACATCAACTAGTATCAACTCTGGTGTCATTAAACATCAACTAGCATCAACTCTGGTGTCATTAAACATCAACTAGTATCAACTCTGGTGTCATTAAACATCAACTAGTATCAACTCTGGTGTCATTAAACATCAACTAGTATCAACTCTGGTGTCATTAAACATCAACTAGTATCAACTCTGGTGTCATTAAACATCAACTAGTATCGACTCTGGTGTCATTAAACATCGACTAGTATCAACTCTGGTGTCATTAAACATCAACTAGTATCAGGTCTGGTGTCATTAAACATCAACTAGTATCAACTCTGGTGTCATTAAACATCAACTAGTATCAACTCTGGTGTCATTAAACATCAACTAGTATCAACTCTGGTGTCATTAAACATCAACTAGTATCAACTCTGGTGTCATTAAACATCTACTAGTATCAACTCTGGTGTCATTAAACATCAACTAGTATCGACTCTGGTGTCATTAAACATCGACTAGTATCAACTCTGGTGTCATTAAACATCAACTAGTATCAGGTCTGGTGTCATTAAACATCAACTAGTATCAACTCTGGTGTCATTAAACATCAACTAGTATCAACTCTGGTGTCATTAAACATCAACTAGCATCAACTCTGGTGTCATTAAACATCAACTAGTA
>NC_141829.1:2907896-2950396 GCF_982586985.1 Callionymus lyra
TATATATATATATATATATATATATATATATTACAGTATTACAGTATATTTTTTTAACATGGAATGTTAATGGAATGTTGTTATATATATATATATATACATCTTTGTGACCCTGGTCTAGAAAGGCGCTATATAAATAGAGATTATTATTATTATATATATATATATATATATATATATATATATATACACACAAACCTATGACCTAATTACTGCACCCCTGGAATTCCATGTTAAAAAAATAAACTGTAATACGACCAGGGCTCCAAAGAGTTATTACTCCAATTATATTCATAATTACTGGTCCTTATCTTGTCTTATCTTTTTGTTCAAATGTATGATCGTAGATGTTGTGATTGTGACGCCTCGTTGAGTGATGACACGTATGAACGTCTGTAGATCATGCTATGAACATGCAGTCTCCAGTTAAATTGACTTAGAATTGATTTTATTGTCATCGCACAGAAAAAACACATGTCAGGGAAACTGGCAACGAAATTTCATTGCTTGGCAACCATTAAAAAACACAGCATAGAGTGAAGGTATATAAAAAGTATAAATAGTAATAAGTTAAAAATAGTGTAATATAGTATAAATAGAAGAAATAAATAATGTTTTAAAATATTGCGACTTGAGTTTGACACGCGTGTGAATGATGAGCATCGTTGCTATGAAAGTTATATTTAAAAATGTTTGTCAATCTTCTCGCAGGAAGAATTTAAAACATCTGTGTTAGATTTTCTTGTTCGACACAAACACACAAACTGAAGTGAAGTAGTTTCTGTGTGTTCTTTAGATCTATCTCTGTATGTTGTTATCATAATGATAAGAGTGCGTTTTATTTGAAGGCATTTTTTCAGAAAATCAAGGTCATTGTACAAGTACATTGAGAACAGAAAAACTATCTAAAGTCACTATAAAATCATCAATAAATATATAAATGTTCCTGATGGAAAATAATCTTATTATTTAATTCATTAAATAATAAGATTATTCAGTTAATTAAATCATTGTTTCATTTAATTCAATAAATATCTTTGTTTTGGACATTTTTGCTACTATTTTCTTTTAGGTCATGGTATAACTACACTACACTTTTGTTTATATATAAACACATATATAAATATAAATGTAATATTAAGTAAAGTTGTCTAGTGATCTTTAAATGAAATGAATGAAAAAAAAACCAATATTCAATCAAATTACAGATTAAGTTTATTTAATAATGTAAGTAAGTAAGTAAGTAAGTAATTTATGTTTATATAGCGCTTCTCAAGACCAGGGTCGCAAAGTACTTAAACAAACAAAACAATATTCAATAAAGTATATACTTTAAAGATCAAGATAATACTGAGAACAACACAGGAGTTCCAGGAAATCAAGGAAAAGCCTGAACAAATAAAAACGTCCCTTTTTTATCTCTTTTTTAATGTTAAGGTTTCCTGTTACATTATTGACATGAAGGCTCCTCACAATAGTCAGAGAATATCTTTTCTAAGTCTGATCATGTGTGAGATGAGGATCAATAAAGTTCTATCAATAATATCAATACACTGAAGAGACGTGTGTCAGTACCTCTCTCCGAGCACTAGAGGGCGCCAGTGCCTCTGTAACGGGTCGCGCTGAGGTGATGTATTTGGTTCCATCACCGCAGACTCACAACAATCATGACATTTGAACGCATCTGACACGCGCCGCAGGTGAGCACAGGTGAGCACAGGTGTTCTCCTCGAGCTCTCGCGCGCAGGTGTGTCGCACGTTAGCAATAACTAGCTGGTTGAGGAACATCTGGTCAGTTGTTCTGCCAGATCTGGGCCTCGGTGTCGCGTTCATGACGCTAACAACGTTTCTCTTGACAGCTGTCAGATGGAGCTCCTGTCACTCATCGACCGACCGCCTGGTTGATTGACGTTTGAAGACGTGTTTGTGCAGAGATTTAATACTTTAGTTTGTGTTTGTCTCACCAGAAATAGGCCGTTTGTAACAGAGGACGTTGGTATGTGTTGTTTCCGGCGCTGGGCTTCAAGATAAAGTACTTTCCAAATATACTACCTCAAAGAATACACGTTTTATAGGCTCGCAAATGCGTTAATTGGACTTGAATCTTTCAAATTCAACTCGTGTTAAGATATTATAATAATAATGACGGATTATATTTCAATAAAGACGCTCAAGTTAAGACTTTTTTTCTCGAAATGCTTTTATTGCGAAATCGAATCCCTCTGCACTTCCGGTAGAGTTGTTGTGACGTTTGACGCGGCTAACTAACTAGCTAGCTGCCTTGCTAGCCTTTGGCTACTAAGCTCCTGCAACCTCACTTAACTTAAATGACCAGGTGAGTTAACACGTGTGACTAAGTTGTCGTGTACACCCGGGTGGTCGTTGAATGTGTCGTCGTGTATATTGGCTCATATTTAATGACAAATGTTTGTGTACAGTTGTTGTGCTCAGAAGCTAATTTAGCTTCTATCAAGTGATCGCAGGTAAAAACCGATTTCACTTCTGATCGAATATCTTGTTATCGTGACCAGAAAATATTCAGTCGTCTTTGAAAATGATTTAAAAACATTTCCGAGCGTTTCTTGATCATATGAGTAAATATTCATTACACAACATGACCTGGATATTTGTGGAGCCAACGAAGTAAAATAATTAATTCACTATTAAAGTAGCCTCGAGTGGAAACACTTTTGACGTCAAATCGAATCGATAAAACTTGTATATTATTAGATAACAGCGTCCCTAAATAAACATCTACAGTTAATTATTAATAAGTAAACATCACAGTCGTTCTAGTCGTTGTGGTCAAAACAATCCGAAAACTTAATGTTTAAATAGTGTTTTTTTTATTTTAAATTAATTCTAAAATGATAAAAAGTGACTTGAATGTGATGTTATATTTAGATCAGACGTACATGTTTGTCTAAAGTCTTATTTTCTGCAGTGCCATCTTGAATATTTACTTTATATAAATGTATTGTTTTATTAATCTCTTTTCATGTCATTCTTATCATTGTTATATTCTGTAATGTTTTAACCTCAATACATGTTTTTCCAAATAGACTACCTTAAAGAATACACGTTTTTATACGCTCGCAAATTCAACTCGTGTTAGGATATTATGATAATAATGACAGATTATATTTCAATAAAGACGCTCAAGTTAAGACTTCGTTCTCGAAACGCTTTTATTGCGAAATTGAAAAGGGACGACTGCTTTTTACTATTTCTGTATATTTTTCTATTTCTATTATATCTCCCGTGTTCAAAAACTGCTATTTTCCAAAGAGACACCATCGGCCAAAACAACATTCAGTGTATTTTGTCACTAAACAGTTAATAAAGCGGTTTGTTTTCGTGATATAAAAGTGTTTGACCAGGTTTGTGCTCCATCCAGGCCCTGACTTCTCTATGTAAGATGAACACTGAGGACAAGCTGGAGGGAATGTTGCTGAAGTGCAGCAGCGCTGGGACGGACGGAGGAGGACGAGTGACGCTGGCCGGCGGAGGTCTGGTGGTCATGACCCTCGGGGAGCGCTCCCTGGTCAACCACCCGCTCCTGGCCGAGGACGAGGAGGACGACGAGGAGGACGAGGACGACGACTTGACCGTGAGCTCCCTGGTCACTCACGACCTGGTGCCTCCCGAGCAGCTGATGATGCAGGAGGATGTGGCGAAGAATGGAGGAGGAGGAGGAGGAGGAGGAGGAGAGGAGGGAGGCGAGGTGGGAGTGCATTTCCCCCTTAAACTCACCCATAAGTTGCCCTACTTGCTACATATACCAGTGAGTTGACGCTGGTGTGTGATAAGATTGTGTGGAAACTGTTGCACTTGTCGTCGGCGCGCCATAGAAAAATTCTCTTGAGTTTAAAAGCAGGAATTTAAAAGCTAAACAAAGATTATTTGAGGACAGCAAATATGTTATAAAATATCTTTTATTACATTTCTTTACAAACCTGGCTGCGACTGAACCTATGAATCTTAAATAAACAAACCATTGACACGTTCCCGTTAATTTTTGAAGGGTTTTTTATTTTCTCCTCAAAATAATTTCATTTGAGAAACAATTTAGAGTCAAAAAAGTCATTTTATATCAATTAAAAGGGTATTTTCTTTGCATATTTAGGTTCATTTTACTTCTTTTCTTTTCCTTGTTGTTTTTTATTATTCATTTTCTTATTTTTTCTATCATGTTTTGGCTCTTCACTTCTTAACTTCTTCACTTCTCTTCACTTCTCTTCACTTCTCTTCACTTCTCTTCACTTGTCTTCACTTGTCTTCACTTGTCTTCACTTTTCTTCACTTTTCTTCACTTCTCTTCACTTCTCTTCACTTCTCTTCTCTTCACTTCTCTTCTCTTCTCTTCTCTTCTCTTCTCTTCTCTTCTCTACTTTGGATTGATGTCCCCGAACAACAGTCAGAGTTTATCCCTCGATGAAAGTTAATTTGCCGAACCCTAATCCAAGACTTTTCAACGTGTGACCCTATAATACTTTCCTCTTTAATTAAAATGACTTAAAATGATGCCCTGTATTTTGGCCTAATTATCATTATATATATATTTTAAATTTCATTTCATTTGTCCTTTTAAAAGGTAGGAATTTCCCAAGACGAGGAATGTTGATGATCATTTTATTAAAAAGAACTCAAGGTTGCTTCACAGACAGCAGCAATAAATGACACAATACAACAAAACTAGGGGGTTGAGGATAAAAACAACCTAATTAAACAAGTTAGTTGATGTGTTTTGTGATATTTAAACTGCCACTTGATGGCGACAGTTGCTTTCTTGTCCAAACGTGTAAACATTTCTTCACGGTTTCCTGCACTTTACAATATGTGGCAGTAAATCTAAGACCTTTTGAATATTAGGAAAATGATGATGAAAAGCGTCGCCTGCTTCAAGTTTAATTCTGCAATGTTGATCATTAATTAATTCTAATTTGAAAGAAAACTATGATTTTAAGCCAAAAGTCTGTTGTTTGTGTCTGACTTTGTTGCTCATTTGACTGGGGAATCAAACTCGCAGCTTCGCTGTAACACCTGCTCTTTTAAAACTTTATCAAATATTGTTGCAACATCTCCTTCAATTATAGTTTGGAGAAGCCTTTGCAAAGCCGTGCACGACTATAACAAGTGTTAGTGTTTTAAGTTGGATTCATATTTAACGATGCGTTTCTTCTGCAGTTGGGCATCAAACAGGAGCTGAAGGTGTCGGAGACGACGGCTCAGATGAAGGAGAAGAAGGTGGTCAAGGATCTCACTGTGTGTCAGAAGAAGAAGAAAAGAAAGCAGCGCTCGCCAGCAAAGGTGCGAGGCAGAGACATTCTCTCAGGCAGCATAAAAATCAAATATCTGACTATTTTGTTGTTGTTGCAGATCCTCAGTTTGAACGACGACGGATCGATCGGTGTGCAGAACCCGAAGTGTCACGTGTGTGTCCACTGTAACGCTGCGTTCAGGACCAACTACCACCTCCAGAGACACGTCTTCATCCACACTGGTGGGTAAAATGTCTTTTTTTTTTCTATTCAGAAACTTCCCAAGTTAAATCGGGATCAGAGAGAAACTGATTTGAAAAACTTTAGTTTATATTATTATTGAATTTCTCTCGTTCGACTCGATCCACGTTCAGGTGAGAAGCCGTTCCAGTGCAGCCAGTGCGACATGCGCTTCATCCAGAAGTATCTCCTCCAGAGACACGAGAAGATCCACACGGGTGAGGGTCGTCGACGCAAGTTCTTCTCCGACGTCGCCTCGGAGTTGATTTTGTTTTTCCCTCTTCAAGGTGAGAAGCCTTTTCGCTGCGACGAGTGCGGCATGAAGTTCATCCAGAAGTATCACATGGAGAGACACAAGAGGACACACAGCGGAGAGAAGCCGTACCAGTGCGACTACTGTCATCAGGTGAAGAAGAACGTTCCATCTTAACTTGTGACGTAGAATTGATCGATTAATTCTAACACTTGTTGGTTCAGCGACTGTTTAGCAAAAGTAAACTTATTGTCGTGAGCGAAGAAACACCAACGTTTATTCATTTAGTTATTATTAGGGCTAAACGATGTATCAAAAAAATATCGCAATATTGGCACGTGTGATATGCATATCGAAAACATTGATCAATCAATCAGTCGAATCAAGCATTTCTTAAATCCGCACCTTAAACAATCAGTGTCACGTTCTGTAAAGTTGTCAATTTGTACTTCTATGTCTCGTTGTTTTACGTCTTCGTCCGTCATTATCGCGGGAAACCGATGCAAGTCCCGCGAGACGCAGCGTTTTAAGTGATATTTTTCTCTGATCATGTCGACACCGAAGCGCGGAAACAAACGAAAGGGAAATATCTCATCGTTTACTACAGTACACTACAGTACACAACAGTACTCACACCTGCCACAGCTACGTTTTTAGGTGAAAGAAAAAATATTGCATTCATATCGATATCGCACTTCGACATCAATATTGAATACCGCACATATTTCTAATGTCGTGCAGCCTTAATATGAATCTATTTTTCAATTGTTTTGAGAAAAAATAATTTGGAATAATTGGAACAATAAGGTATCGTTGGCTTTTTTTATTCAAATGCTTTTAGTTTTAATGATTGAACTCAATAATTTATATATTTAAACAAAAACCCCCAACATTTTTTGAATTCATTTAGTTTCTTCGCCTAAAATTCTATATTCTTAAGTCACAGTCTTTTTAATCAAATATAAAAATGCTGGTGCAGACAATAGTTTCATCCAATCATGCGACTCGGAGACAATCGGTCATGTGATCATTCCGATCAATATTGAAATTCTAATATTAAACTGTAAAAAAAATAAAACGTTGAAGTGAATTTTTTTTTTTAAATAAATAATTAATTTAAATATTAATAACAATTCAATTAATAAAAAAAACAAAACAAATTGAAACGTTCACTTATATATAAATGACTGAATTTAATTAATTAATAAAAAATAATGCAATTATTAAAAAACTTTCAAGCTTTCAATATATATTAATTAATAAATTGAATTATTAATCAAATAATTCAATGCTTATAAACCCCACAACATGTCAATTAAAAAAATCCAGGTTTCAACATTTAAAATGTAAAATTAAAAATATAAAATGTAATATAATAATAAATATACGTCTATATGTGTCATCTAATCCATAATCATTCTATAATATTGTCTTCTGTTCGACATTTTTCTACATTTGTTTCTTTTTGACAAACGTCGGAAAACTGTCTTCAATATAGGCTTCATCCTTCGGTTCTCCTTCTCTCTGCAGTTCTTCTCCAGGACCGACCGCGTCCTGAAGCACCGACGGATGTGTCACGAGAACCGAGAGAGGAAGATCAACAAGGCGGCGGAGAAGGTCGGACCCGCGCGAGAGTCGGATCCGTCGGGTCTGCAGTTCCTCACCAAAGAGTGCACGCTGCCAAAGAAGAAGCGTCAAAAGTGCACGGAGAAGGTGGAAGGTCCAGATCCTGCTCCTCCACCCGAAGAACACACGGCTCCCGTCGGCGAGGTGGTGGAGAACAAGAGTGAAGGTCTCCCTCTCTTCACCGTCCCTTCCAAAGTCAAGCACGAGTACGTGGTCGCAGACTTTGCCGTGGACCTGCCTGAAGAAGCCGCCGAGCAACACCAAGACTTGTCCACGCCGGAGGAACCCGCACCTCATAAACTGGTCCTGAAGAAGATCCCCAAGAGGATCCTCAAACAACCGCACGAGCCTCCTTCGTCCTGCCTCCCCACCTTGTCTTCTTTCGTGGACACCGGCAAGTTCTCCTTCGACATGGTGGACAAGCAGGCGCTTCTGGACGACGAGAGCACCGCCGAGCTGGAGTCCGTGGAGACCCTTCAGGGAGGTCCCATCAAGCCGGCGGCCAGCACCAACTACGACGACGCCATGCAGTTCCTCAAGAAGAAGCGCTACCTTCAAGGCGGCCGCGACTACGGCCTGACCACGAGCGGCATCTCCTCCCAGCCGTCGGCGACTCAGGCCGTCATGGACGAGAACGTCCCGGCCACCATCCTGGAGCCGCAGCCCGTCGCCGCCGAGATCAAGACGACGCACGACCGCAACGTGCTGCCGGACGAGGTTCTCCAGACCCTGCTGGAGCACTACACCAACAAGGCTAACGGACAATCGGACATCTCCTTCACCGTGGCCGACACCGAGGTGACCTCCAGCATCTCCATCAACTCGTCGGACGGGAGCCCGGCGGAGGGTCCGGCCCCCTCCGGCGGTCCGGCCCAGCCTCCCAACGAGAAGGTCAGCCTCCTGCAGGAGTACTCCAAGTTCCTCCAGCAAGCCCTGGAGAGGACCAGCCAGAACGACAGCTACCTGACCAGCCAGAGCCTCAGCCTGGTGTCGGAGAACCCGACTCTGGCGGGTCAACCTCTCTTCTCCACCGAGAAGCAGCTTCCTTCTCCGAGCAGGTTCAAGACGGGGATGAGCTCCCCGCTCAGGTCCACTCTGGAGAAGCCTCACTTCGGATTACTGGTGGGCGACTCTCAGCACTCGTACTCGTTCTCGGGCGACGAGACCACGCCCCCTTCCACGGTGTCGCCCAGCGAGGAGGACTTCCTGGAGCAGGTGTCGCCCTCCAAGAAGCCCGACTCCTCGCCCATGCAGACGTTTCAAATAAGCTCCTTCGACGCCAATTTCAAGTCTCATTTTCAGAGATCCGGGTCGTCCTCACTCTTCACTGTTGCCAACGGACAAGTCGCTCTGCGAGGGAACAACTCTGACTTCCCAGAGTTCCCTCTGGTCCGGGTCGCCGAGAGCCGGTCGCAGCTGAACTCCTCGCCCGAAGTCACCGCCAGTGAAACGTTCGGCTGAGTCCAGGCTCCGCTCTAGGTAAACCATTTTCAGCAGCACTTTATTTACTTCACAACATTTTTGCCAAATCCAACCCTCGTCTCCTCACGACTTCCATCTCTTGACGCCACCTCTCCAAACACACTTTCTTCAGAATGTAAGTTCGGTCGTAAAAGCCAAAGTGCAGATGCAGTTTCCTCCATTTCTCTCATATGTATTCTAACATCCCATAATACCACTTCCTGCGTATCTTCTACAATCGCAGCCTTAAATTGCCTCCAGAAATTATGAAAATAATGAAACTTTTATTTAATTGTCACTTTAGAGGTTCTAAACTTTCAATCATTATTAATGGAAGCACTTAAAGTTAAAACCTAAAGTAAAAACTTAAAACTGAAAGTAAAAACTTAAAGTTAAAACTTAAGGTTAACACAATAAGTCGTGTAGCCGCACGTTTTTGGTTTCCAGTGAACTGACTTTTAAGGATTGTGCTGAAAAAAGGCACAGTTTGCACACGTTTCACTGCCATGAATGTTGTATAAAGTTATTTCAGAGTTTACCTGTTAAGACTGTATAAGAAACTTTATTCTGATCCTTTGGATTCTGATCCTCGTTCAGCTCTTAAAGTCACTTCTTTAACGAGAGAAAACATTTTAAATGTCACGAACAATCGATAAAGAAAATGAACATTATTATATATCATGAATGAATATAGAGTTCATCGCTTTTTTGGGCTGTAAAAGAAAACATTTAAATTTGAATAAAACCTGCAGCTAGAGTGTGGTTTGTTTCAGACGAAGCTAATAAATAATAATTTAACGTACAACACTTCTGTACAGTCCTTGGTTCAGAGTTTCTTTCAATTTCCCAACAAAAGATTCTACGAAATGATTCTTTCAAAAGCGTGTCACGTGTTCGTTTGCTGGTGAAAAGCTCACAGATGGAAACATGTGCCTGAAGAGGTTCAACATTTGAATGTTTTCAAAGAGAAACATCAGAATCATCGTCTCAGTCTTAACTTAAACCATCTTTAACGTCTTAAGTCCCTGATTTAAAAGCAATATGTGAAATTAGATTCTTTGCCACTTTATTTTTTCTTATCTTTAGTCGATCTACTTCCTGGAAGATGCACACGCGTGGGTCATGTGATGAACCCCCTCTCTCTCTTTCATACGAGTTAACTAGCTAAACCAGCTCGTTCTCTCTCTTTCATACGAGTTAACTAGCTATACTGGCTCGTTCTCTCTCTTTCATACGAGTTAACTAGCTATACCAGCTCGTTCTCTCTCTTTCATACGAGTTAACTAGCTAAACCAGCTCGTTCTCTCTCTTTCATACGAGTTAACTAGCTAAACCAGCTCGTTCTCTCTCTTTCATACGAGTTAACTAGCTATACTAGCTCGTTCTCTGTCTTTCATACGAGTTAACTAGCTAAACCAGCTCGTTCTCTCTCTTTCATACGAGTTAACTAGCTATACCAGCTCGTTCTCTCTCTTTCATACGAGTTAACTAGCTATACCAGCTCGTTCTCTCTCTTTCATACGAGTTAACAAGCTAAACCAGCTCGTTCTCTCTCTTTCATACAAGTTAACTAGCTATACCAGCTCGTTCTCTCTCTTTCATACGAGTTAACTAGCTAAACTAGCTCCACCCCGTCATGATCATCTGTGCCTTATTTATGGAACATTTCCGGCAGAAGTCTTGTGTGCGGCGAACACGCGTCAGCTGATCTCAGATTCATGTTTTGTTTGTTTATTTAAAAACACAACTGGTGACACATCCTCACGGAGCGCTGCTGTATCACGCACGAGCACGAGCACGTGCGCGAGGACGACTCATCCGAGGTACTCTTGTAAATACTCGTGTCCACACTGACGGTGAAGAAGAAACCCCTCGTTCTGTCGACAATCAGGGACGACCTCGTTCATCAGCGACGTTTTATTTTCCTCCTCACAGAACATTCCTCCCCAGAGTTTATGGTAAATGTCCTGCTGTACATAGTTTTGTATATTTTATGTTCCGAGTGGGATTTTATTGTCGGAGACACTTTTTGTATTCAGAGGTCAGAGGTCAAGCATTTATTACTCCCGTCGCAGTTTGTAAATATACTTCACCTCATCCATCGCAACCGTGAAATACACCCGTCAGCCATGAAACCAAACGTCTGCAAAAGTTAAAATAATAATAAAGTTCTCGAGATCGTGATTCACTAGAAGATCAAAGTATTTCAGTTTCCTCAGAATATTGAATCCTTGAGTTTGACAAGAATTTGATGTTTTTCATGAAATTAACATTGAAATATTGGATTTAAAAGGCTACGAATTAAAAATATTGTTATTTTTAAATAATGAAACTAGAAAATCAAACTATATGTTTATTTAAAAAAAATAGAATTATTTAAATAAATCATTAAAAAAATGAATTCACTAGTTTAATATGCACATCATTTAATTATAGTACTAAATAAAGATTAAATGCTTAAAAATACAATTAATTTTATTAAAAAAAAAGTAAGTTTCAATATTTGAAATGTTTAATTTATTCCATTTTAAACTGATGTTCATAGGAATTAAATAAATAAATTAATGATTAATTAATAAAGACGTTAAATGTTTTTTTAAAGCATATTTTTTATCGTGTTTAAGAACTCAATACTTTTATAACATGAAATAAATATTTAGAAAAAAAAAAAGGAAAACAATGGAACGATGATTACTATGTAAGTCATGTGACCAAAGAGCTTTACAGCAGTGCGTCAGAGAAAGATTTTTTAAACTGACCAGAATATAAAACCGAGAATAATATACAAGAGAACCTTTTAACTCTTTTTTTAATAAAAAAAATAAGTACGTGGTTTAACGACATTGCAGTTACAGCGTTTAGACACTAGAGGGAGCCAGACTAACGTTTGAAAAAAGTAACTTATTGTTCTGAGCGTAAAGATAAATGTACCTGATCAAAGTGTCTTATTTGGCTGAAGTAATGGTAATTATTTGACAGTCATGGCTGACCGGTGTATAAACTTATGACGTCAACGATCGATTGATCGATCAGTTCTCAACTATCGATCCCGTGAGGAAGAAGCACAGATCAGAGCAGTCGTTGTTTGTCATGACTTTGGTGCAAATCTGACTTTTTTTTGTTATTCTTTGAAAGAACCATCGACAGTAACCAGGCCATAAGTGTCCTTGTATAACTAGTACAATAATAAACAAACGTGTCGTTTTTTTCTGTTTGGGGGAAAAAAAAGATCTGAAGTATAAACTTTTTGATAAAAAATATTTTTGAAACATTTAAAGCACTGATGTATAAACGTATGCACTCATTTATCTTCTGTTCACACATTCCTCGTCGCACTCGGATGCTTTTTAAAAAGTAGTTTTATTTAGAATAAAAATAAAAAAAAACAGGAGCACAAGTTTTAATAGTTAACACTAGTTTGTGTTTCACAGTCTCAAGCCAAACTAAACCTGCCAAGTCTAGTCCTGGAGTTTTCACGCCAAATGTTGTCGTGTTTCCAAAAAAGATGTGTTACGAAAACAAAGATGTGAATATTGTCATCTTTCAGAAGACGACTTGCATGGAGGCCTGGAAGGTTTTCGTTTGTTCTCTAATATTATCGAGCAGCTTTCATTTCTAGTCGATCACTTTCACTCAATGAAATCATATCAATGGATTTTTTTTGATTTGTATTTTTGGCTCCGATGGTTTTTCTCGTGTCTCGTCTCTAAATAAAATGATTCGTACAAATGACTCGAGTGTTTTCATCTGTTTTTTATTCTTTATTTTACAGCGTATTGTGATTTTTATTTTATTTATTATTACCTGATATTGTTGCTCAACATTTGTTTTTTGTTTATAGGGGAAGAATTTTCCTGTTTTTTTTTTCATTCTTTTAATTCAAACTATTCATCTGTTTTTGAGTTTTTTTGATAGAAAATTAGAAAATATATATATATATTTTTTTAAGCTTTGTTGTGTTGTTGAAGTAACTCTGTGTCGTTTATATCAACATGTTTTGTTTTCTTAAACTATAACTACCAACACTCACTAATTATGTCTTTATTCAGAGGAAATACTTTTAATATTTAAAAATGAGACTTAAGATTATTTGACGAGTATAATGTTTGTGTTTATTCTACTTTTGAATCGTAACAAATGTTTTTTAAAGGATGGAAATAAACGAGTGTTAAATAATGTTTTAATGTCGTTGGATATAACATTAATTATATTAATATTAAGATATAATGACATTTTCAAAATGTCTCTTTAACCAAAATGTATTTAATTTTACACGTGAAGAAAATGTGATCATCGTCGTGTTGAATCATTTTTGTTGAGCTGTCAATCACCAAATAGAAAAGTAATGCAATACTTTGTTGTGAGGTAGTACTGCATGGTTTATATCAAAAAGATGTACTTTTGTTTGTCTTTTTTATAGATTATAACTACAAAACTAATAAATAATTCTCTAGTAAGTCATTATTGAGACAAAATAGTAGAAAAAGATCACAGTGAATATTTACTTGATATATGTTTTACAATGAAGTATCTTTTTATTTTATAAGTATATTTGATCAAAGTTGTTGGAAAATTATTTTTAAATACTTTTTTTTGTATGTGAACAATTTAAATGTACTTTGTTTAGTCACTGAAGACAGAATAACATGATTTTAAATCAGATTTCTACAGATTTACTGTGAGAACAAGAATCAAAAATACTTCTTGGATTTACTTTTAAGAAACACAAAATATACTAAAAGTATTTTTCCAGAACCACAACGATCAGGACGAGAGGGAGTCGTTTGTTTGTTCACTTTCTTGGTCAGAGTCGCTGCAGCAGCCAAAACCAACAGCAACACCCTGTAAGGTAACAAGAACACACACACACCTGCACACACACACACACACACACACACACACACACAGAAGGACACACGCACACACACACAAACTCACACAGAATCACACACCAACACAGAAGGACACGCACACAAGGATACACACACCGAGACACACTCATCAACATAGGACACACACACTGAGACACACTCACCGACACAGGACACACACACCTACACAAAAGGACACACACACACTGAGACACACTCACCGACACAGGACACACACACCTACACAAAAGGACACACACACACACACTGAGACACACTCACCTACACAGAACACACATTCTGAGACACACACGCACCTGCACAGAAGGACACACACGCACACGCACGCACACACACACACACCTGCACACTCTCACCTCAGTGATCAACACTCTCTGCTGCAGGAAACCTTTGACGTCATAATTCAAGTTGGGAAAAGATTTGAAGTCACTTTGTTCTGTGGCTCAGGTAAGAGACGCACCTGCATGACATCACTGCACACGTGGAGATATTTTTCATCGATGATCCAGGACAACAATCTTTAGTAACGATGTGTGTGTGTTTGTGTGTGTTTGTGTTTAAACATGATCGTGATGTTGAAGCTAACATGCTAAGCGTTAGCGTCACGATCATGAATTACGTCCCAAACTCCACAGTTTTAAAATTTAAATTTAAGATGTTTTTAATCCTAATGATGGTTTGTAACGTTGTGTTTATTAAACTTGTAAATATATTAGGAAAATACTTTAAAAACGCTGTATCAACTTCATATTGACGTGTTTAGTGTCAAATTAAAAAATATAACTTTTTTTTTTGTTTCCACTTGTGTTTATTTCTGAAGCTACTGTCAAAAAACGTGTTTTCTATTATTATTGGAATAAGGTCGAAGGTTCGAATCCAGGCTCAGAATATTCTTTGTTTTGATTCAATTGAACTTGTTAGCAACTTAGCATGTTAGCTCCTCTTGCTAGTTTCCCTCCACACTCTTTAAAAGACTTTAAATTAATGTTTTTATTGTTTGTATTGTCTGTGATATTCTACCTACCCTTGAACATCTAAAAATATATATATATATATATATATATATATATATATATGGCATCATATGAGTTAATTGTGTTTGACTTATTCACAACAACCATTTATTTATTTTATTTTATAAGAAAATGGCGGCTTCCCTCATTTACAACATATTCATTCAAGATCCTAATGTTTTGAACTCAAATGTATTTAATTTATTTGTACAAATTACACCTAAAATGTAATTAATTCTCCCAACAAATGAGGCTTTTGTGTCACGTGTGTTCAGGTTGTCATGGCGGCTCTTCCTGGAGGATGGACACTCGTCACTCAAGACGGCTTGATGACGTCATCAGAAAGCGACAAGACTCAAGTTTGTGATTTGTTCCATGAAGACGCACAGGTACGTATTGTTGTTATTATAATTATTCAAATGTGTGTTTGTTCCTGCAGATGATGGAGACAAATATGTTTTCACTTCAGTTTACGAGACACTATTTTATTTTATTAAAGTTAATCTTGTTTATTTATTTTTTCTACTTTTTAGTTTATTTAGACAGAAAACTTGATTTAAAAAAAGTAGTTTAAGATTTTTCATCCACATTTATTTTATTTCATATACTGTATATTTTTAACTTATTATTAATATTGAATAATTTTTCTCACTTTCAACAATAGCACAAAAAAACCCTCGTTTCTTACGTTTGTGGCTCTAAATATTTTCTGATTCTAGTTTAAAACGGTGATGATTGTGAAGCTCTTTAAATACTTCTGTGTGCAGTTGAAAGAGTGAAGATCATCAGTTTGTTTACTTATCTTTTCTCCGTCCCTCATGGCAAACATTTACTCTGCAGTGGAAGCGTTTTATTTATTACTTTCTCTCCTTTTTTAAATCACTTTAAGAGAGAAAAACATCTTCATGTTGTTCACGTTCTACGACCCTCAGGGCTTCAGGCTCACGACTCAGCCCTGGTGGAAGATCAAGGTGTTGGTGTGGGAGCCGGTCCTCTTCGGCACCTGGGACGGCGTCTTCACCTCGTGCATGATCAACATCTTCGGCGTGGTCTTGTTCCTGCGCACCGGCTACCTGGTGGTGAGTCTCGCGTCAGACGCCGTGACGTATGACGTGCTTTTTAAATCCCACGCGTGTGTCGTCAGGGCAACACGGGGGTTCTGCTCGGGATGGTCCTGGTGTCGCTGGTGGTTCTGGTGGCTCTGGTCACCGTCATGTCCGGCGTGGGCATCAGCGAGTGTTGTGGAGTAGGAGGAGGAGGGATCTACTCCATGATCTCCACCGTCCTCGGAGGCAGGATCGGAGGAACCGTCGCACTTCTGTACGTCTTCGGACAAGTAAGTTTACAGGTTTTTACAAGTATTTACTGGTTAAAATAATACTATTAATACTTTGTTTCATTATTCTCAGTTTTTAAGCATTGAATTATGTTTTTAGATAAGATAATCAATTAGTTTATATATTGACTGGTTGACTTTAACATTTGACATTTTATTATTATTATTATTCTCAGTGTGTTAAGCGTTGGTTATTTTATTAAAATAATTGAATGATATAGTTTATGTATTAAAAAGTTTAAATACTTTTTATTTAATAATTTAATAACTAATTTATTGATTCTTTTTATGGAAATAATTGAATGATATAGTTTATATATTGAAAAGTTCAATTACTTATAATTTAATTTAATAACTAATTTATTGATTATTTTATGGAAATAATTGAATGATATAGTTTATATATTTAAAAGTTCAATTACTTTTTATTAAATCATTTAATTTAATTAGTTTATTGAAAGGTTTAATTCTTTAAAAATAATTGAATCAAAAAATTCGAATATTTACAATATTATTGGGTTTTTTTCCACATAGAGTTAAATGACTTGATCCAACTTTGGGTCGATCTCGCGACGATCAGGTTAGGATGTAAAAACTCAAGTTCATTGTAATCGTTTGCTAACATCTGTGCACTATTGTTTTATTTTAATTTAGATAATATTCATTGAATTATTGTAATTATAATATGAATCCTTGTATATTTTGAAAATGTCTTAATTAAATTAATAAATCTTTTAACCTTTTGATTAAAAAGGTGTGTGTGTGTTTGTGTGTGTATTTGTGTGTATGTGTGCGTGCCATGCGTGTGTGTGGAGTGTGTAGCTGGAGCGATGTACATCACGGGCTTCTCCGAGTCGGTGGCGGCGCTGCTGGGTCTGCAGCATCCGTGGCTGGTGCGATCGATGTCGGCCGCCGTCCTGCTGGCTCTGCTCGGCATCAACCTGGCCGGAGTCAAGTGGATCGTGAGGCTGCAGCTGCTGCTGCTGGCGGTTCTGGCCGTTTCTACGCTGGACTTCGTCGTCGGAACGTTCACACACCTCGACCCAGGTTCGGTCCAGAGATTCCTCCTTATTGTCACGATTATTTCTGTGAATAAATGTGAGGGATTTGGTTTTTAAATTTCATTTATCTTTTACCTCTCAAAACCATTTTGAAAAGATTATTTTTAATTTTTTTTACACATATTTTTATATCGTTTTTATCGTGTATTTAGAAAAATGTATATAAAATAGAATAGAATAGAATAGAAAAGCTTTATTCATCCCCAGAGGGGAAACACACTTTCACAACAGCGCAGTTGAAAAAAATAAAGTGCAGGGAAAAAATAAATAATAAAAGAGATAATACAA
This sequence comes from Callionymus lyra, assembly GCF_982586985.1. Classification (NCBI taxonomy): domain Eukaryota; kingdom Metazoa; phylum Chordata; class Actinopteri; order Syngnathiformes; family Callionymidae; genus Callionymus; species Callionymus lyra. The sequence goes on from NC_141829.1 coordinate 2,925,328, forward strand.
AATAAAATAAAAACGATCTTAAGAATATACAAATTATTTACAAAATTAGAAATTTGACACTATTAACAAAATAAAATAGAATAAAAATAAAATAAAATAGAAATAATGTTCAAAAACATTAATATAAGATGCGAAAATCCATGTTCTGGCAACACGTTTCCTCATCATATTTAATTATAATTTTTATTTATTTAATATGTTTATCAGAATCAGAATCAAATAATATATTTTTTCATTTTAATTTTTAATTTAATTTAATTTGAAAAATCAATTTGATAATATGTGCAAAAATAAATACTATTATTTTATTTTTATAATGTCATGGTTACACTTGCAAAAGAGAAGGATGGTGAGGGTGGTGATGATGATGATGATGATGATGATGATAAAGATAATGATGAGGCTGAAGATGAAGATGATGATGATGATAAAGATAATGATGAGGCTGAAGATGATGATTATGAAGATGATGAGAATGATGATGATGATGATGAGGCTGAAGATGATGATGAGGCTGAAGATGATGATGATGATGAGGCTGATGATGATGATGATGATAAAGATAATGATGAGGCTGAAGATGATGATTATGAAGATGATGAGAATGATGATGATGATGAGGCTGAAGATGATGATGATGATGATGATGAGGCTGAAGATGATGATGAGGCTGAAGATGATGATGCTGATGATGATGATGATGATAAAGATAATGATGAGGCTGAAGATGATGATTATGAAGATGATGAGAATGATGATGATGATGAGGCTGAAGATGATGATGATGATGATGATGATGATGAGGATGATTATGAAGATGATGAGGATGATGATGAAGATAATGATGATGATGAGAACAATTTTTTATTTATTTTTTATAATGTCTGATAACACTTCCAAACACGTACATATTTCATGAATATTTAATATAAATTATTATGTTAATTATTTAATGGCCCTTCACAGAACCCACAGAATAAAATGTGGCCCCGTAGAAAAATGATTTTGAATGATGTTGCCTCATTACGCCAGCAGAGGGCGCCATCAAATCATTCATGACTAAAGCTTTGCACTTTAAATGAAACGTATTCACGGTTTATCACATTCTAATGACGATTATTTTTAAACACGTGATCACTTAATGTTTGTGGAGACATTTTGATTTTAAGCAGATTCTTTAGTCGACCTTCATGAAGTTTAGTGTTTCCTGTGTTTGAAACACACGTGTCTTTAACAGTTCAAACACAAGTGTTGATCTAATCACTGAAGTCATGTGTGTGTGTTAGAAACCATAGATTCGTTATCACTGTGAAAACTAGATTATTTCTCTCTAAATAAACTAGTTAATTTTTCTCTAATTAAACTAGTTAAGTTCTCTCTAAATAAACTAGTTAATTTTTCTCTAAATAAACTAGTTAAGTTCTCTCTAAATAAACTAGTTAATTTCTCTCTAAATAAACTAGTTAATTTCTCTCTAATTAAACTAGTTAAGTTCTCTCTAAATAAACTATTTAATTTCTCTCTAAACTATTTAATTTTTCTCTAAATAAACTAGTTAAGTTCTCTCTAAATAAACTAGTTAATTTCTCTCTAAATAAACTAGTTAATTTCTCTCTAAATAAACTAGTTAAGTTCTCTCTAAATAAACTAGTTGATTTTTCTCTAAATAAACTAGTTAAGTTCTCTCTAAATAAACTAGTTAAGTTCTCTCTAAATAAACTAGTTAATTTCTCTCTAAATAAACTAGTTGATTTTTCTCTAAATAAACTAGTTAATTTCTCTCTAAATAAACTAGTTAATTTTTCTCTAAATAAACTAGTTAAGTTCTCTCTGAATAAACTAGTTAAGTTCTCTCTAAATAAACTAGTTAATTTTTCTCTAAATAAACTAGTTAAGTTCTCTCTAAATAAACTAGTTAAGTTCTCTCTAAATAAACTAGTTAATTTTTCTCTAAATAAACTAGTTAAGTTCTCTCTAAATAAACTAGCTAAGTTCTCTCTAAATAAACTAGATTATTTCTTTCTAAATAAACTAGTTAATTTCTCTCTAAATAAACTAGATTATTTCTCTCTAAATAAACTAGTTTATGTCTCTCTAATTAAACTAGTATTTTTATTGAAGGTCACGCGTCAGTGTCTACATCAGTCTCCGGTCCAACATCCTGTCGACCAGTTCACAATCACTGAACCATCACCATTTCCTCATTACGAGGCGTGTGCGCGCGTGTGTGCATGTGCGTACATGTGCGTACATGTGTGTGTGTGTGTGTGTGCGTGTGTGTGTGTGTGTGCATGTGCGTACATGTGTGTGTGTGTGCGTGTGTGTGTGTGTGTGTGTGTGTGTGTGTGTGTGTGTGTGTGTGTGTTGGTGACTTCACTGTTGGCCAGAAGCCAGCAGGTCGCAAACTCAGGAAGCCAAGATTATTTTGTAGTTTCTGGACACTGAGGAGCTCTGGAGCTTCCACTTCTATTTTTGTTGTTTTATTTTTGTGACTCCTTTATTTTTGTTACTCCTTTATTTTTGTGACTCCTTTATTTTTGTTACTCCTATATTTAGTTTACTCCTTTATTTTGTTACTCATTTATTTGTTTTACTCCTTTACGTTTTTACTCCTTTATTTTGTTACTCCTTTATTTGTGTTACTACTTTATTTTTGTTACTCCTTTATGTTTTTACTCCTTTATTTTTGTTACTCCTTTACTTTTGTTACTGCTGTATTTTGTTACTCCTTTATTTGTGTTACTCCTTTATTTGTGTTACTCCTTTACGTTTTTACTCCTTTATTTTGTAACTCCTTTATTTTGTTACTCCTTTATTTGTGTTACTACTTTATTTTTGTTACTCCTTTACGTTTTTACTCCTTTATTTTAGTTACTCCTTTATTTTGTAACTCCTTTATTTTGTTACTCCTTTATTTGTGTTACTACTTTATTTTTGTTACTCCTTTACGTTTTTACTCCTTTATTTTAGGTACTCCTTTATTTTAGTTACTCCTTTATTTTGTTCCTACTTTATTTTTGTTACTCCTTTACTTTTGTTACTGCTGTATTTTGTTACTCCTTTATTTTTTTACTCTTTTATTATTTGTTACTCCTTTATTTTTTTTACTCTTTTATATTTTGTTACTCCTTTATTTTGTTACTGCTTTACTTTTGTTACTGCTTTATTTTTGTTACTGCTTATTCAAAAGTTTCCTTTCGTAGGACTAACTGTTGATCCTCATGCTGGTCTAACATCTGAGCTGATAATGTGGTTCTTGAACGTGTCTGAAGGTCTTCCTCAGTTACACTCACAGTTCAACTCTCAGCTTCAGTTCAAGGTCATCTGAACACACAGATGAATGGAGGTCATTGTTTTGATTGAAACTAGATGTTTAACCTCATGCTTTGACGACCTGTACCTCGATAATGTCTTTCTATTATACATTTATTTATTCATAGAGTAAAATCACGACAGAATCATACAAAGAAACTTTACATTCAAAATTCAATATATACCAAAGAAGAAAAGAACAATCAAAATAAGCATCAGTTTCTTGTCACAGGCAGAAACCTAGAGCAGAACCAGGCTCAGGGTGTGTGGAAGAGAGACACAGATATAATCTATGGCTTCTTAGAAAATAATGAAGTTTGATTCAACAAAAGTATTTATTGTGAAAGAGACACGAGTGTATGTGAGACGAGTCTTCACTGGACAAACAAACTTGCATCTCGACGGTGAAAACGATCGACGAGTCTCATCTCAGACGGTTCCTCTGGTCGAGGGTGTTAACCAGACTCACCCACATTTTTGGAAAATGACAAAACGTTGGCCTCGCCGCTGCACGACCGTCGTCTGCGAGTCTCGACCCTCGGTTCTCCACAGGCTCCGCCCACTCGCTTCCGTTACGCGTCCATGTTGCCGGACGCCGCGAGGTCACGCGGGTCGAGGGCGAGGCTTCGGACGCTGCTGGACATTCCAGGGTCAGAAGGAATGCTGGACCAGAGAGTGTTGCGAGCACTTGTTCACACATTCTCACATGCAGATGCTCTCACGCCTGCTGCTGCTCAACTGGAAACCTTTGGCAACTTAGTTCGTCCACGAGGTCTGGATGCAGAGAATAATGAAGCAGTGAACAATCTTTTATCTGAATATGAAGCAGACGTTAAACTGGTGGATTTAAGCATCGCTGTCGTCCTCCAGACACTTGAACGAGTTATTTTCTCTTTAGAAAGTCAGTGTTTTGTGTTTTAAATGCTAGCCAAGAGACACTGGATCACTAGTGTTTGACTAGATCAGAAGTTAGTATTACTTCACTGGATCACTAGTGTTTGACTAGATCAGAAGTTAGTATTACTTCACTGGATCACTAGTGTTTGACTAGATCATAAGTTAGTATTACTTCACTGGATCACTAGTGTATGACTAGATCATAAGTTAGTATTACTTCACTGGATATACTGAGCTAAGACACGTCGCCATAGCAACCGAGCCTAAAGCTGCACAGTTCACAGACGGACGGAGACGTAAACAACAACGAGACATAGAAGTACAAATTGACAACTTTACAGAATGTGACACTGATTGGTCGAAGTGTGTATTTAAGAAATGATTGATTTATACAATAAAAAATGATAAATTATCACGTTACCCATATGCATATCGCACGTGCAATCATCGCAATATCGATATTTTTTCTATATATCCTGCAGACCTAATAAAACGTCAACGTGTTATCTTTCATTTTATAAAATGATCTTAAATTATTTGACATTATACAAATAATAGATTGAATTGAGGTCAAATCAAATAAATAAAAAATATAAGTTAATATTTGATCACACATTAAAATACATTAAGATATATCTTAGTAACTCTTTCTATGATGGTCTTGTGTCGACGATGTATTCAATTAAATTAATTTATCATTTTATATTTACCCATTCTTATTTTATTTATTTATTTTTATGTATTTTTAACTTTTAACTGTATCCAAAACAATTTTGATAATATTGTTCATTTGATTGTATCAAAGCAGGATCTGCCACGACAGGTCCATGAGCTCCAGGACTGTCTGGTCTCGTGCTGGTGTTTTATGTAACTTGTTGACCTGGTTCATTTAAAAACAATCTGCTCTCTGGCTCCCTCTGCTGGACACGAGCGCCTCTCAAACCTGGAAGCTTGTGAAAAGGGTGGCGACTTCCTGTTGGATAAACATGTCATTAATCTGAGAACACATTCTTTCCCATCGCGAGATACTGACTCGTGTTCATTCAGAGAATCATTTCCTGACTTCAACCTCTGTGGTAATGATCCGAAGAATATTGCAAGTGAAATAAAAAACGAATGTTTGATTTTGTTAATCCTTTATTTGTGTTACTAATATATTTTTGTTACACTTTTATTTGTATTACTGCTGTATTTTTGTTACTACTTTATTTTTGTTAATCCTTTATTTTTGTTACTCCTTTTCTTTTGTTACTACTTTATTTTTGATACTCCTTCATTTTTGTTACTACTTTACTTTTGTTACTCCTTTACTTTTGTTACTCCTCCATTTTTGTTACGCCTTTATTTGTTACCACTTTATTTTGTTACTCCTTAACTTTTGTCACTACTTTACTTTTGTTACTCCTTTACTTTTGTTACTCCTTTACTTCGTTACTACTTTATTTTGTTATTACTTTATTTTTGTCACTCCTTTACTTTTGTTACCACTTTATTTTTGTTACTCCTTTACTTTTTTTACTTCTTTATTTTGTTTATACTTTATTTTTGTTACTCCTTTACTTTTGTTAATACTTTATTTTTGTTACTCCTTTATTTTTGTTACTCCTTTACTTTTGTTACCACTTTATTTTTGTTACTCCTTTATTTTTGTTACTCCTTTACTTTTGTTACCACTTTATTTTTGTTACTCCTTTATTTTTGTTAATACTTTATTTTTGTTACTCCTTTATTTTTGTTACCACTTTATTTTTGTTACTCCTTTATTTTTGTTACTCCTTTACTTTTGTTACTACTTTATTTGTGTTACTCCTTTACTTTTGTTACCACTTTATTTTTGTTACTCCTTTATTTTTGTTACCACTTTATTTTTGTTACTCCTTTACTTTTGTTACTCCTTTACTTTTGTACTCCTTTACTTTTGTTACTCCTTTACTTTAGTTACTCCTTTACTTTTGTACTCCTTTACTTTTGTTACTCCTTTACTTTTGTACTCCTTTACTTTTGTTACTCCTTTACTTTTGTACTCCTTTACTTTTGTTACTCCTTTACTTTTGTTACTCATTCTTTTGTTACTCCTTTACTTTTGTTACTCCTTTACTTTCTCACTCACCGTTTGAACTTTGAAACATCTTCACTGGTTTGTTTCAGATCATGGATTCGTTGGATATTCTTCTGGACTCCTTCACAGCAACATGATGCCAGACTACAGTCCTGAGGAAACCTTCTTCACTGTGTTTGGGGTTTTCTTCCCTGCGGCCACAGGTGAACACATCACTCTTATCAGTGTGTGTTATCTTTAAGTGTAACACGTGTGTGTGTGTGTGTGTGTGTGTGTGTGTGTGTGTGTGTGTGTGTGTGTGTGTGTGTGTGTGTGTGTGTGTGTGTGTGTGTGTGTGTGTGTGTGTGTGTGTGTGTGTGTGTGTGTGTGTGTGTGTGTGTGTGTCCGTCCGCAGGCGTGATGACCGGCTTCAACATGAGCTCAGACCTTCAGCGGCCTGAACACAACATCCCAGTGGGAACGTTAGCAGCTGTCTTCACCTCGTACGATAACACACACCACACACATCGACAACACAATATTGATCACAGCTCACAACAGTTGTTGCTTTATTTTCATCCCCACAAACTCATCGTCGGATTGTGTTCTCGCTTTGGAAACAACAGTTCAGGGGTCGAGGTCCAGCTCCTCCTGGAAGTCTTTGTAAATCTCTAGATCTCCATGAAGGAGCAGCTGCTCCTGAAACACTCTTACACATGTGTGTTATTTCAATCCACATTATTTTATTAGCAAATTATTTAATTTAAAGGATTTAATTAATACATGTTTTGTCTTCTTCCACTTTAATGTAACCTATCTTGTTTTATTTTATTGATTTAATTTATTTTATCAAGGATTCCTAAATCGTGACAGCTCTGGCAGTAAATGTTCTGACGCATGGATTTGTTATATATGTTTTACTGAAACTCGGAGCCAACATTGAGGGGAGAAATATCACGATTTAAAAATACAATTAAAACCAATAAGTTCTACTTCCTCTTGTCCTCGGGAGCTTCCAAAGATCAGGCCCCGCCCTCTGTTTCCTTCCTGGTGACTGTCATGGTGCGGCTTTTACTGTTGATCTTTTTTGAAGTATATATGTGTAGTATTGTCCAGTACTTGACTCTGGTGTTGTGATAGTGTAGTAACAAGTATATATGTGTAGTATTGTCCATTACTTGTCTCTGTTGTTGTAATAGTGTAGTAACAAGTATATATGTGTAGTATTGTCCAGTACTTGACTCTGGTGTTGTGATAGTGTAGTAACAAGTATATATGTGTAGTATTGTCCAGTACTTGACTCTGGTGTTGTGATAGTATAGTAACAAGTATATATGTGTAGTATTGTCCAGTACTTGACTCTGGTGTTGTGATAGTGTAGTAACAAGTATATATGTGTAGTATTGTCCAGTACTTGACTCTGGTGTTGTGATAGTGTAGTAACAAGTATATATGTGTAGTATTGTCCAGTACTTTGACTCTGGTGTTGTGATAGTGTAGTAACAAGGATATATGTGTAGTATTGTCTAGTACTTTTCTCTGGTGTTGTGATAGTGTAGTAACAAGTATATATATGTGTAGTATTGTCCAGTACTTGACTCTGGTGTTGTGATAGTGTAGTAACAAGGATATATGTGTAGTATTGTCCAGTACTTGACTCTGGTGTTGTGATAGTATAGTAACAAGTATATATGTGTAGTATTGTCCAGTACTTGACTCTGGTGTTGTGATAGTGTAGTAACAAGTATATAAGTGTAGTATTGTCCAGTACTTGACTCTGGTGTTGTAATAGTGTAGTAACAAGTATATATGTGTAGTGTTGTCCAGTACTTGACTCTGGTGTTGTGATAGTGTAGTAACAAGTATATATGTGTAGTATTGTCCAGTACTTGACTCTGGTGTTGTGATAGTGTAGTAACAAGTATATATGTGTAGTATTGTCCAGTACTTGACTCTGGTGTTGTGATAGTATAGTAACAAGTATATATGTGTAGTATTGTCCAGTACTTGACTCTGGTGTTGTGATAGTGTAGTAACAAGTATATATGTGTAGTATTGTCCAGTACTTGACTCTGGTGTTGTGATAGTGTAGTAACAAGTATATATGTGTAGTATTGTCCAGTACTTTGACTCTGGTGTTGTGATAGTGTAGTAACAAGGATATATGTGTAGTATTGTCTAGTACTTTTCTCTGGTGTTGTGATAGTGTAGTAACAAGTATATATATGTGTAGTATTGTCCAGTACTTGACTCTGGTGTTGTGATAGTGTAGTAACAAGGATATATGTGTAGTATTGTCCAGTACTTGACTCTGGTGTTGTGATAGTATAGTAACAAGTATATATGTGTAGTATTGTCCAGTACTTGACTCTGGTGTTGTGATAGTGTAGTAACAAGTATATAAGTGTAGTATTGTCCAGTACTTGACTCTGGTGTTGTAATAGTGTAGTAACAAGTATATATGTGTAGTGTTGTCCAGTACTTGACTCTGGTGTTGTGATAGTGTAGTAACAAGTATATATGTGTAGTATTGTCCAGTACTTGACTCTGGTGTTGTGATAGTGTAGTAACAAGGATATATGTGTAGTATTGTCCAGTACTTGACTCTGGTGTTGTGATAGTGTAGTAACAAGTATATATGTGTAGTATTGTCCAGTACTTGACTCTGGTGTTGTGATAGTGTAGTAACAAGTATATATGTGTAGTATTGTCCAGTACTTGACTCTGGTGTTGTGATAGTGTAGTAACAAGTATATATGTGTAGTATTGTCCAGTACTTGACTCTGGTGTTGTGATAGTGTAGTAACAAGCATATATGTGTAGTATTGTCCAGTACTTGACTCTGGTGTTGTGATAGTGTAGTAACAAGTATATATGTGTAGTATTGTCCAGTTCTTGACTCTGGTGTTGTGATAGTGTAGTAACAAGTATATATGTGTAGTATTGTCCAGTACTTGACTCTGGTGTTGTGATAGTGTAGTAACAAGTATATATGTGTAGTATTGTCCAGTACTTGACTCTGGTGTTGTGATAGTGTAGTAACAAGGATATATGTGTAGTATTGTCCAGTACTTGACTCTGGTGTTGTGATAGTGTAGTAACAAGTATATATGTGTAGTATTGTCCAGTACTTGACTCTGGTGTTGTAATAGTGTAGTAACAAGTATATATGTGTAGTATTGTCCAGTACTTGACTCTGGTGTTGTAATACTGTAGTAACAAGTATATATGTGTAGTATTGTCCAGTGCTTGACTCTGGTGTTGTGATAGTGTAGTAACAAGGATATATGTGTAGTATTGTCCAGTACTTGACTCTGGTGTTGTGATAGTGTAGTAACAAGGATATATGTGTAGTATTGTCTAGTACTTTTCTCTGGTGTTGTGATAGTGTAGTAACAAGGATATATGTGTAGTATTGTCCAGTACTTGACTCTGGTGTTGTGATAGTGTAGTAACAAGTATATATGTGTAGTATTGTCCAGTACTTGACTCTGGTGTTGTGATAGTGTAGTAACAAGTATATATGTGTAGTATTGTCCAGTACTTGACTCTGGTGTTGTGATAGTGTAGTAACAAGCATATATGTGTAGTATTGTCCAGTACTTGACTCTGGTGTTGTGATAGTGTAGTAACAAGTATATATGTGTAGTATTGTCCAGTTCTTGACTCTGGTGTTGTGATAGTGTAGTAACAAGTATATATGTGTAGTATTGTCCAGTACTTGACTCTGGTGTTGTGATAGTGTAGTAACAAGTATATATGTGTAGTATTGTCCAGTACTTGACTCTGGTGTTGTGATAGTGTAGTAACAAGGATATATGTGTAGTATTGTCCAGTACTTGACTCTGGTGTTGTGATAGTGTAGTAACAAGTATATATGTGTAGTATTGTCCAGTACTTGACTCTGGTGTTGTAATAGTGTAGTAACAAGGATATATGTGTAGTATTGTCCAGTACTTGACTCTGGTGTTGTGATAGTGTAGTAACAAGGATATATGTGTAGTATTGTCTAGTACTTTTCTCTGGTGTTGTGATAGTGTAGTAACAAGGATATATGTGTAGTATTGTCCAGTACTTGACTCTGGTGTTGTGATAGTGTAGTAACAAGCATATATGTGTAGTATTGTCCAGTACTTGACTCTGGTGTTGTGATAGTGTAGTAACAAGTATATATGTGTAGTATTGTCCAGTACTTGACTCTGGTGTTGTGATAGTGTAGTAACAAGTATATATGTGTAGTATTGTCCAGTACTTGACTCTGGTGTTGTGATAGTGTAGTAACAAGTATATATGTGTAGTATTGTCCAGTACTTGACTCTGGTGTTGTGATAGTGTAGTAACAAGGATATATGTGTAGTATTGTCCAGTACTTGACTCTGGTGTTGTGATAGTGTAGTAACAAGTATATATGTGTAGTATTGTCCAGTACTTGACTCTGGTGTTGTAATAGTGTAGTAACAAGTATATATGTGTAGTATTGTCCAGTACTTGACTCTGGTGTTGTAATAGTGTAGTAACAAGTATATATGTGTAGTATTGTCCAGTACTTGACTCTGGTGTTGTGATAGTGTAGTAACAAGGATATATGTGTAGTATTGTCCAGTACTTGACTCTGGTGTTGTGATAGTGTAGTAACAAGGATATATGTGTAGTATTGTCTAGTACTTTTCTCTGGTGTTGTGATAGTGTAGTAACAAGGATATATGTGTAGTATTGTCCAGTACTTGACTCTGGTGTTGTGATAGTGTAGTAACAAGTATATATGTGTAGTATTGTCCAGTACTTGACTCTGGTGTTGTGATAGTGTAGTAACAAGTATACATGTGTAGTATTGTCCAGTACTTGACTCTGGTGTTGTGATAGTGTAGTAACAAGTATATGTGTAGTTTTGTCCAGTACTTGACTCTGGTGTTGTGATAGTGTAGTAACAAGTATATATGTGTAGTATTGTCCAGTACTTGACTCTGGTGTTGTGATAGTGTAGTAACAAGTATATGTGTAGTTTTGTCCAGTACTTGACTCTGGTGTTGTGATAGTGTAGTAACAAGTATATATGTGTAGTATTGTCCAGTACTTGACTCTGGTGTTGTGATAGTGTAGTAACAAGTATATATGTGTAGTATTGTCCAGTACTTGACTCTGGTGTTGTAGTATTTACAGACCACATGACTCTTGACAAAGTCGTAACTACTTTCATTTGTTTTCAAACCAAAATATGTCCAAACATCAGCTTTAAAAGCTGCTGGACTCACTGTATCCTCTCGTCCTCAGTCATCATTCTTCCTTTAGCTGTGGAGGACGTAATGACTGCTGCCATCTAGAGGCCGGAGGTTTGATGAAAATGTACAAATTGTATATAAAAACATGGAATACTTTATTTCATACACACTTTATTGATATATAAACTATAATCTGTGATTACATTTTTTTCTACAGAATAAATAATAGATACAGTATCTAAAAACAAAGCGTGTTCAAGTGACTCATTTTCTCAAACACATGGTTTTGAAGTGACTGATTATTGATCAGCTGATAATCGATCAGTGTTGAAGCAGCAGTTCTGGTGAGCACAGGACGATGAGATCTAAATGAATCTAATGATTGATCTGAGACTATGTTTAGCTGAAGAACACGAAGCTTCCGTCGTGATGTGAACACGAACCAGAGACTGAGGCTCTGACCCACAGGTGGTTCCTGTATCTGGTCTTCGTCTTCCTCTTCGGGGCCATCTGCACCAGAGAAGCTCTTCGCTCCGACTTCTTGCTGGCAGAGAAGGTAACGCTCTGGTCTGTGAGAACATCTAATGGTTCCACACGAGGCCTCGGCTCCACTGGTGTGTCAGGAGCTCATTGTTTTGAGAAGGTCCGACGGCAGCGGAACTGAACAGGGTGTAGCCGACGACTCCACCCTATCCTCTTCCAGCCTCTGTTTGTTTTCCCTCTTCCTTCAGGTCTCCTTGGTGGGTTTCCTGTTTCTGCTGGGCCTCTACGTCTCCTCTCTGGCTTCCTGCATGGGCGGCCTGTACGCTGCACCCAGGATCCTGCAGTGCCTTGCTCAAGAGAGGGTCGTTCCAGGGCTGACCTTCCTGGCCGACGGGGTGAGAGCATGAACCGGATCAGGAGATAAATGTGTGATAGAAATACAACAGAAAATGTATTTAACTTTGTTAACATCATGGATTACTGTCACCAAAACCTACTTCAAAAAGTACCTTATTGTTACTTCAAAGTGGAATAGTTTACATATTTAAACTATACTTAAGTATATTTAAACTATACTTAAGTATAGTTTAAATATTGACTCTGTTGTTGTGATAGTGTAGTAACAAGTATATATGTGTAGTATTGTCCAGTACTTGACTCTGGTGTTGTAATAGTGTAGTAACAAGTATATATGTGTAGTATTGTTCAGTACTTGACTCTGGTGTTGTGATAGTGTAGTAACAAGTATATATGTGTAGTATTGTCCAGTACTTGACTCTGGTGTTGTGATAGTGTAGTAACAAGTATATATGTGTAGTATTGTTCAGTACTTGACTCTGGTGTTGTGATAGTGTAGTAACAAGTATATATGTGTAGTATTGTCCAGTACTTGACTCTGGTGTTGTAATAGTGTAGTAACAAGTATATATGTGTAGTATTGTTCAGTACTTGACTCTGGTGTTGTGATAGTGTAGTAACAAGTATATACTGTATGTGTAGTATTTAAACTATACTTAAGTATAGTTTAAATATGACAAAACATACTCGAGTAAACGTCAAAACAAAATAAGAATATATTCATTTATAGTTTGTCTGGATCAGATGAATATTCGATGATATCTACACATACACAAGAGTCTCTACACACAGTTACTCTATTGTATTTGAGTTTTAATTGATTAGTAGATGTTGGGATCATTATTTATTGAATTCTTATTGTTGTGGAGATTTATCTAAATTATACAAATATTTACGTAGTAAAAGTTGAATCTTTCTCTTCAAGACGCAGTAACTTCTCATCATGACCATGTTTTAATTATCACTTTATAAAGTTGCTCTGAAATCTGGACGAACGAGAGGTTACGAGAGTCCATTATGACGTAATAATGGCTTCACTCCTCCTCCAGCTGTAATCACACTTTTTTTAGAGTCCCTTGGAGGTGGAGACCATTAATGACAGGTGGTGACAAACCTCCATGCTTGACCAATCAAAGCAGAGTGGGTGTGGTTATGGTCAACAAGATTTAATCTCCAAAAAAACAGTGTTTTAAGTGGGCGGAGCTTAAGATCATTTTCTAATGTCAATATTTCAATGAAAAGAGAGTTTTGTACAAACACACACTGATGATACAATAGAGTCACACATCACAACAACACACACACTGATGATACAGTAGAGTCACACATCACAACAACACACACACTGATGATACAATAGAGTCACACATCACAACAACACACACACACTGATGATACAATAGAGTCACACATCACAACAACACACACACACTGATGATACAATAAAGTCACACATCACAACAACAACACACTGATGATACAATAGAGTCACACATCACAACAACACACGCACACACTGATGATAAAATAGAGTCACACATCACAACAACAACACACTGATGATACAATAGAGTCACACATCACAACAACAACACACTGATGATACAATAGAGTCACACATCACAACAACAACACACTGATGATACAATAGAGTCACACATCACAACAACACACACACACACTGATGATACAATAGAGTCACACATCACAACAACACACACACACTGATGATACAATAGAGTCACACATCACAACAACACACACACACACTGATGATACAATAGAGTCACACATCACAACAACACACACACACACTGATGATACAATAGAGTCACACATCACAACAACAACACACTGATGATACAATATAGTCACACATCACAACAACACACACACACACTGATGATACAATAGAGTCACACATCACAACAACACACACACACTGATGATACAATAGAGCAGGGGTAGGGAACCTGGTCCAGAAAGAGCCGCAGTGGGTGCAGGTTTTCGTTCCAACCATTCAAGAGGACACATTTTATCCAATCAGGTGTCTTAGGAGTGTAATCAGTTGATTGTCAGTCTGGTGTTGCTTGTTCAGCTGAAACCTCATTGGTTAAACATTTACATGCTTGATCGGTTGGAACAAAAACCTGCACCCACTGCGGCTCTTTCTGGACCAGGTTCCCTACCCCTGAAACAGAGTCACACATCACAACAACACACACACACTGATGATACAATAGAGTCACACATCACAACAACACACACACATTGATGATACAATAAAGTCACACATCACAACAACAAACAAACACTGATGATACAATAGAGTCACAAATCACAACAACACACACACACACACACTGATGATACAATAGAGTCACACATCACAACAACAAACACACACACTGATGATACAATAGAGTCACAAATCACAACAACACACACACACACACACTGATGATACAATAGAGTCACACATCACAACACACACTGATGATACAATAGAGTCACACATCACAACAACACACACACACTGATGATACAATAGAGTCACACATCACAACAACACACACACACACTGATGATACAATAGAGTCACACATCACAACACACACACACACTGATGATACAATAGAGTCACACATCACAACAAACAAACACTGATGATACAATAGAGTCACAAATCACAACAACACACACACACTGATGATACAATAGAGTCACACATCACAACAACACACACACACACTGATGATACAATAGAGTCACACATCACAACAACACACACACACTGATGATACAATAGAGTCACACATCACAACACACACACACACTGATGATACAATAGAGTCACACATCACAACAAACAAACACTGATGATACAATAGAGTCACAAATCACAACAACACACACACACACACACTGATGATACAATAGAGTCACACATCACAACAACACACACACTGATGATACAATATAGTCACACATCACAACAACACACACACACTGATGATACAATAGAGTCACACATCACAACAACACACACACGCACTGATGATACAATAGAGTCACACATCACAACAACACACACACACTGATGATACAATAGAGTCACACATCACAACAACAACACACTGATGATACAATAGAGTCACACATCACAACAACACACACACACTGATGATACAATAGAGTCACACATCACAACAACACACACACACACTGATGATACAATAAAGTCACACATCACAACAACACACACACTGATGATACAATAGAGTCACACATCACAACAACACACACACTGATGATACAATAGAGTCACACATCACAACAACACACACACACACTGATGATACAATAAAGTCACACATCACAACAACACACACACTGATGATACAATAGAGTCACACATCACAACAACACACACACACACTGATGATACAATAAAGTCACACATCACAACAACACACACACTGATGATACAATAGAGTCACACATCACAACAACACACACACTGATGATACAATAGAGTCACACATCACAACAACAACACACTATGATGAGATGGTTCTTTACGTGTGAATCATGTGTTCATCAGTGTTTGTTAAAACATCAGGAAACACGACTAATGAGACTTTATTCTTCACTGAAGTCATTATGTCACCATGTTGACCCCCCATCGCCCCCATGACTCCCCAGACTCCTCCACCCGCTGCAGAGTCGACCTCTCAGCGGGATGGAATGAGGACTCGGACATCTTGGCCCGAATCAGAGGTTCAGAACAAACGCAGGAAGGGCAGCAGCACCAGCAGCACCAGCAGCACCAGCAGCACCGCTGTGTGTTCTGGACGCTCGCCAGTGCTCGGCTCACGTAACTGCTGGACCTGCAACACACTCGTGCTCTCAACTGTTGCTTTATGTTGCTGCCACTGACAGTACCGGGTCTGATACCAGTGAAGTGTATCAGTGTCTTGACAGTGTCAGTGTTTTTTTCTTTTAAATGTTCTTTTTTCAATTCAATTTTCAATTTTATTTAAAGTCTCTTATCATAACAAAGTTATCTCATGACACTATACAGTTGAAATAAGACTACAGTTGATTAAGGACAAATAGATCCTAGAAATTCAACAAAGAGCAAGACGCGAAACACTGTACAGGGAGCTATGGCGAGGAAAAACTTCCTTTTAGAAGCAGAAACCTCGAGTGGAACCAGACTCATTGTTGACGGCCTCCTGCTTTGACCGGCTGGGAGGAAGGATGGGGGGTAGACAGATGGATAAGGAGAGGAGTGAGGGAGGATATAGTGAGAGAAAAAGAGGAGAGTGTAGGAGAGTCCATGGAGGTGCTGGAGAGAACTCAGGATCTGATGACGTGGTGAAGATCCTGGATCAGCAGCAGCTCTGGAGGTCCTGGAGCTCCTGAGAGAAATAAAAAGGTGTTTAAACAGGTGAGGAATGTAATGCAGAAAAGAAGGATATACAGAGCTGGTGTCTAAAACTCTCCAGCATTCTCAGCCTATAGCAGCTAAAGATAAACAGTTAAGTTAGTTATAGCAGCTAAGATAAACAGTTAAGTTAGTTATAGCAGCTAAAGATAAACAGTTAAGTTAGTTATAGCAGCTAAGATAAACGGTTAAGTTAGTTATAGCAGCTAAAGATAAACAGTTAAGTTAGTTACAGCAGCTAAAGATAAACAGTTAAGTTAGTTATAGCAGCTAAGATAAACAGTTAAGTTAGTTATAGCAGCTAAAGATAAACAGTTAAGTTAGTTATAGGCTTTATGGAAAAGTAAGGTTTTAAGATTGTTTTTAAACATAGAGAGGGTGTCTGCCCTCCGGACTGAAGCCGGTAGTTGGTTCCACAGCAGAGGTGCTTGAAAACTGAAGGCCCTGGCTCCAAATCTACATTTAAAGATTTGTGGTATAACTAATAGATCAGAGTTTAAGGATCGTAAGGTCCTAGAGGGTTGGTAAGTTTGGATTAGATCTTTAATGTATGTTGGTGCTTGAACATGTAAGGCTTTATAGGTTAGGAGAAGGATTCTAAATTCTACAGGAAGTCAATGTAAGGAAGACAGCACAGGTGTGTTCGCGCCTCTTAGTCTTAGTCAGGACACGAGCTGCAGATGAATGACCTGAAGATTCTGAGAGACTTTTTAGAACATCCTGAGAGAAGAGAGTTACAATAGTCCAGCCTGGAGGTTACAAAAGCATGGATGAGCTTCTCAGCATCATCTAAAGGAAGGAAGTGCCTGATGTTTGAAATGTTACGAAGGTGGAAGTAAGCAGTCCGTGAGATTTGTTTTATGTGTGAGTCCTTGTCAAATCATACACCCAGATTCTTTACAGTGGTGCTCGTAGCAGGAGCAAGTCCATGATGTAAAGCTAGATCATTAGTTAATGATTGTCTGAGATGTTGCGACCAACTAGTAAAACCTCAGTCTTTTCCGAGTTCAGTAGGAGGAAGTTTTTGGTCATCCAGGACTTGATATGTGTAATACAGGAGTGTAGTTGTGTAGCTGTTGATATGTGTAATACAGGAGTGTAGTTGTGTAGCTGTTGATATGTGTAATACAGGAGTGTAGTTGTGTAGCTGTTGATATGTGTAATACAGGACTGTAGTTGTGTAGCTGTTGATATGTGTGATACAGGACTGTAGTTGTGTAGCTGTTGATATGTGTAATACAGGACTGTAGTTGTGTAGCTGTTGATATGTGTAATACAGGACTGTATTAGTTTTAGTAGATTTCTTTCATCTGGCTTCATGGACAAGTAGAGTTGGGTGTCATCAGCATAACAGTGAAAATGTATAGAGTGTCTTCTAATCAAGTCCCCTAGTGGGAGCATATAGATTGTGAATAGTATTGGACCAAGAACAGAACCTTGTGGGACACCATAGCTGACCTTAGTGTGTGTCGATGAGAGGTGGTTGACATGTACATAGTGCGTTCTATCCGACAGGTAAGATTTAAACCAGTTAAGAGCAGTTCCACGAATGCCTATATGGTTTTCTAGCCTCTGTAGAAGGATGTGGTGTCGACAGTGTCAAATGCACTGAGATCTAGAAGAACAAGAACTGAAACATGGCCCTGATCAGAGGCCATCAGTAGGTCGTTACTTACTTTTTCAAGCATTTATTAAAATTTGTTTTACTAAAAGGTTGATTTTTTTTTCGTCAATTAAACTGAATTTAGTCATTTGTTTATAGGAGGTTAATATTTAATAATTATTATTCATACAAAATGTTCATATTTTCAAAATAAATGTTAAAATAGTACTTGATCATCGTGTCTGTTGACACTAGTATGATGGATACGTAGTTGGATGGATGGATGGATGGATGGATGGATGGATGGATGGATGGATATGCAGTTGGATGGATGGATGGATATGCAGTTGGATGGATGGATGGATGGATGATGGATGGATGGATATGCAGTTGGATGGATGGATATGTGGATGGATGGATGGATGGATATGTAGTTGGATGGATGGATGGATGATAGATGGATGGATGGATATGTAGTTTGATGGATGGATGAATGAATAGATGGATGGATGAATGGATAGATGGATGGATGAATGGATGGATGGATGGATATGCAGTTGGATGGATGGATGGATGGATATGTAGTTGGATGGATGGATGGATGATAGATGGATGGATATGTAGTTGGATGGATGGATGGATATGTGGATGGATGGATGGATATGTAGTTGGATGGATGGATGGATGGATGGATATGTAGTTGGATGGATGGATGGATGATAGATGGATGGATATGTAGTTGGATGGATGGATATGTAGTTGGATGGATGGATGGATGGATATGTAGTTGGATGGATGGATGGATGGATGGATGGATATGTAGTTGGATGGATGGATGGATGATAGATGGATGGATATGTAGTTGGATGGATGGATGGATGGATGGATATGTGGATGGATGGATGGATATGTAGTTGGATGGATGGATGGATATGTAGTTGGATGGATGGATGGATGATAGATGGATGGATATGTAGTTGGATGGATGGATGGATGGATGGATATGTAGTTGGATGGATGGATGGATATGTAGTTGGATGGATGGATGGATGATAGATGGATGATATGTAGTTGGATGGATGGATAGATGGATGGATGGATATGTAGTTGGATGGATGGATATGTAGTTGGATGGATGGATGGATGGATGGATGGATATGTAGTTGGATGGATGGATGGATGATGGATGGATGGATATGTAGTTGGATGGATGGATGGATGGATGGATGGATATGAGGATAACAAATAATTTATAAAATTGATTTTTAAATGATTAGATTTACAAAAACTAAAAAATTGGGACTTTTTTCTTGAATTATTTACGAAAAGGATTAAAATATTTATTGCTTGAGAAACTTTCGTTCAATAAATTGTGTAAATTACAAAGAACTCAATTATAGTAAGTTATACTAGAGGACTGTTTTATTTATTATTTAATTCATTCTTTTCTATTTTTTTTGTATCGTATTTGATTTGTTGATCCTTTTATTGTGTTTTTGAATCTACTCTGATGAACATCCTTGACCTTTGAACCTTTGTTTCCTACGAATGCTCAATAAAATAGTTTCGATTAGTTAGATTTAATCATTGAATATTTGATATACTTAATTCTAAACAAAGATGAACCTGAAGTCAGTGAAGTTCTCCTCTGAGTCTAGATGTTTCCTCAGAAAGGTCCCAACAAGACTCCAGTAGCAGCCATCTGTCTGACCAGCCTCCTCACTCTGGCCTTCATCCTGGTGGGCGGAGTCAACCAGCTGGCGCCCATCGTCACCATCAACTTCCTGCTGACCTACGGCGCCATCGACTACTCCTACTTCTGCGTGGTCATGACCCTGAAGCTCCAGGAGGTCGAGAAGAGGCACGTGGACGTCCAGGCCGGGGGTCGTCGGCGGAGGTCGCTCGGGAAGAGGCCCGTGATTGGTCGGAGCTACGGAGGCGTGGCCGAGAGCGACCCGGCCACAGGGACCCTCCGGGAGTTCAACGAGGACATGGAGCGGATCTTCGCCTCGCCCTCGAAGGTCGCGCCGACCTCGAAGGTCGCGCCGACCTCGAAGGTCGCGCCGACCTCGAAGGTCGCGCCGACCTCGAAGGTCGCGCCGACCTTGAAGGTCGCGCCGACCTCGAAGGTCGCGCCGACCTTGAAGGTCGCGCCGACCTCGAAGGTCGACCCCGGGAGGGCGAGCGTGGTTCAGACGCTGCTGGACAGTTTCGCTCTGGACGTGAACAGCAACAAACCGTCGTCCACGGAGATGAACCTTCGCTGCGGCGGCAAAGAACCGAGGCGGTCCAGCCACGAGGACCTCAGCAGAGGTCAGCTCAAGGTCACATCTCAAGGTCACATCTCAAGGTCACATCTCAAGGTCACATCTCAAGGTCACATCTCAAGGTCACATCTCAAGGTCACATCTCAAGGTCGTTTCCACGACACTTTCCATGGAAGTGAATCAGTGGAAGTTTAGTGGTTTAACGAATGTTTTTTAAACACTAAATAATTCAATTAAATAACTTAATAATAGATTTAGTTTTTTTGACACATTGATTTTCTCGTTCAAATAATTAAAAAATATAACTTTTTAAATTCCATTTTATGGTGTAAAAGTTCAAACATTTTTATATTGAATTTAAAAGGTTATTACTAAAAAAAAAATAACTTAAATTATTTAAATTATAATATCAAATGATTTGTAAACAAAACCTTTTGAAAATTTGGGGAATTTTTTTATGAATTTATTGAATTACAAAGAAAATAAATTCAACTTTTCAATAAAACAAGATCAAACATTTGCAAAATTCAACATTTAATTCTCGAGTTTTTTCATAGAAACCAGAACTTCTTCTGACTAATGGTTCAGTTCTGGTTCCGTCGCTCTCGAGCCGCTGATCTACTTCCAGAACTTTCCTCTCACAGATGATCACGAGACCATCTTTCAACTCAAACCTCCGTCGAACTCCAGCTACGTCCGGTTCTGCAGCCCCGTCCTGGCCCTGGTCGGGGTGAGTCCGGACTCGTCTCCAGGAAGACTCGACCAGAAGGTCTTCATGGACACGTTGGTTCTTCTTCTTCCAGGCTCTGAGCTCCGTGGTCATCATGTTCGTCATCCAGTGGATCTACGCTCTCGCCAACATCCTCGTCGCCCTGTTGCTCCTCGTCTACATCGGGAGGACCAACCCGGGTCTGCCTTCAGGTGAGTCCAGGTCGTGGTCACAGCACTGGTCACATGACCATAGTGTCGTGAAGCGTTTGAACAAGTGCGATATCGATATTAATGCGATATTAGTAGTGGAGGTCCAGGGTTTATAGAAGGAAAACGATGATATTTTCCTTTAGTTTATTTCTGTGCTTCAGTGTCGACATGATGGTAGAAAAACATCTCTTATAACACTCACTGCATCGGTTTTCCTGCCAAACTGAGCGACATCAGAGAGGAGCCGCCGGCGCGTCGCGATATCACCAAATCAATAATAAATCCTTGTACACGCACACATAACACTTTAGAAATGACGCTAACAACTTAGCTCGTTAGCATACGGTGAAGACGGACACATAACACTTTATAAATGACGCTAACAACTTAGCTTGTTAGCATACGGTGTAGACGGACACATAACACTTTATAAATGGCGCTAACAACTTAGCTCGTTAGCATACGGTGTAGACGCACACATAACACTTTATAAATGGCGCTAACAACTTAGCTCGTTAGCATACGGTGAAGACGCACACATAACACTTTATAAATGACGCTAACAACTTAGCTCGTTAGCATACGGTGAAGACGCACACATAACACTTTATAAATGACGCTAACAACTTAGCTCGTTAGCATACAGTGAAGACTCACACATAACACTTTATAAATGACGCTAACAACTTAGCTCGTTAGCATATGGTGAAGTCGCACACATAACACTTTATAAATGACGCTAACAACTTAGCATACAGTGAAGACGGACATAAGTTAGTTTTACTTCACTGGTTCACTAGTGTTTGACTAGATCAGAAGTTAGTATTACTTCACTGGATCACTAGTGTTTGACTAGATCATAAGTTAGTATTACTTCACTGGATCACTAGTGTTTGACTAAATCATAAGTTAGTATTACTTCACTGGATCACTAGTGTTTGACTAGATCATAAGTTAGTATTACTTCACTGGATCACTAGTGTTTGACTAGATCAGACGTTAGTATTACTTCACTGGATCACTAGTGTTTGACTAGATCATGAGTTAGTATTACTTCACTGGATCACTAGTGTTTGACTAGATCATAAGTTAGTATTACTTCACTGGATCACTAGTGTTTGACTAGATCATAAGTTAGTTTTACTTCACTGGATCACTAGTGTTTGACTAGATCAGAAGTTAGTATTACTTCACTGGATCACTAGTGTTTGACTAGATCATAAGTTAGTATTACTTCACTGGATCACTAGTGTTTGACTAGATCAGAAGTTAGTATTACTTCACTGGATCACTAGTGTTTGACTAGATCATAAGTTAGTATTACTTCACTGGATCACTAGTGTTTGACTAAATCATAAGTTAGTATTACTTCACTGGATCACTAGTGTTTGACTAGATCAGACGTTAGTATTACTTCACTGGATCACTAGTGTTTGACTAGATCATGAGTTAGTATTACTTCACTGGATCACTAGTGTTTGACTAGATCATAAGTTAGTATTACTTCACTGGATCACTAGTGTTTGACTAGATCATAAGTTAGTTTTACTTCACTGGATCACTAGTGTTTGACTAGATCAGAAGTTAGTATTACTTCACTGGATCACTAGTGTTTGACTAGATCATAAGTTAGTATTACTTCACTGGATCACTAGTGTTTGACTAGATCAGAAGTTAGTATTACTTCACTGGATCACTAGTGTTTGACTAGATCATAAGTTAGTATTACTTCACTGGATCACTAGTGTTTGACTAAATCATAAGTTAGTATTACTTCACTGGATCACTAGTGTTTGACTAGATCAGACGTTAGTATTACTTCACTGGATCACTAGTGTTTGACTAGATCATGAGTTAGTATTACTTCACTGGATCACTAGTGTTTGACTAGATCAGACGTTAGTATTACTTCACTGGATCACTAGTGTTTGACTAGATCATAAGTTAGTATTACTTCACTGGATCACTAGTTTTTGACTCGATCATAAGTTAGTATTACTTCACTGGATCACTAGTGTTTGACTAGATCATAAGTTAGTATTACTTCACTGGATCACTAGTGTTTGACTAGATCATAAGTTAGTATTACTTCACTGGATCACTAGTGTTTGACTAGATCATAAGTTAGTATTACTTCACTGGATCACTAGTGTTTGACTAGATCATAAGTTAGTATTACTTCACTGGATCACTAGTGTTTGACTAGATCATAAGTTAGTATTACTTCACTGGATCACTAGTGTTTGACTAGATCACAAGTTAGTATTACTTCACTGGATCACTAGTGTTTAACTAGATCATAAATTAGTATTACTTCACTGGATCACTAGTGTTTGACTAGATCAGAAGTTAGTATTACTTCACTGGATCACTAGTGTTTGACTAGATCAGAAGTTAGTATTACTTCACTGGATCACTAGTGTTTGACTAGATCATAAGTTAGTATTACTTCACTGGATCACTAGTGTTTGACTAGATCATAAGTTAGTATTACTTCACTGGATCACTAGTGTTTGACTAGATCATAAGTTAGTATTACTTCACTGGATCACTAGTGTTTGACTAGATCATAAGTTAGTATTACTTCACTGGATCACTAGTGTTTGACTAGATCACAAGTTAGTATTACTTCACTGGATCACTAGTGTTTAACTAGATCATAAATTAGTATTACTTCACTGGATCACTAGTGTTTGACTAGATCAGAAGTTAGTATTACTTCACTGGATCACTAGTGTTTGACTAGATCATAAGTTAGTATTACTTCACTGGATCACTAGTGTTTGACTAGATCATAAGTTAGTATTACTTCACTGGATCACTAGTGTTTGACTAGATCACGAGTTAGTATTACTTCACTGGATCACTAGTGTTTAACTAGATCATAAGTTAGTATTACTTCACTGGATCACTAGTGTTTGACTAGATCATGAGTTAGTATTACTTCACTGGATCATTAGTGTTTGACTAGATCATGAGTTGGTATTACTTCACTGGATCACTAGTGTTTGACTAGATCATGAGTTAGTATTACTTCACTGGATCACTAGTGTTTGACTAGATCATGAGTTGGTATTACTTCACTGGATCACTAGTGTTTGACTAGATCATGAGTTGGTATTACTTCACTGGATCACTAGTGTTTGACTAGATCATGAGTTAGTATTACTTCACTGGATCACTAGTGTTTGACTAGATCATAAGTAAGTATTACTTCACTGGATCACTAGTGTTTGACTAGATCATAAGTTAGTATTACTTCACTGGATCACTAGTGTTTGACTAGATCATAAGTTAGTATTACTTCACTGGATCACTAGTGTTTGACTAGATCATAAGTTAGTATTACTTCACTGGATCACTAGTGTTTGACTAGATCATAAGTTAGTATTACTTCACTGGATCACTAGTGTTTGACTAGATCATAAGTTAGTATTACTTCACTGGATATACTGAGCCAAGACGCGTCGTCATAGCAACCGAGCCTAACAAGCTGCACAGTTCACAGACGGACGGAGACGT
>NC_141829.1:2957896-2965396 GCF_982586985.1 Callionymus lyra
AGTAAGTAAGTAAGTAATATTTATGTAACAAGTAAACATGTGTAGTATTGTCCAGTACTTGACTCTGGTGTTGTGATAGTGTAGTAACAAGTATATATGTGTAGTATTGTCCAGTACTTGACTCTGGTGTTGTGATAGTGTAGTAACAAGTATATATGTGTAGTATTGTCCAGTACTTGACTCTGGTGTTGTGATAGTGTAGTAACGAGTATATATATGTGTAGTATTGTCCAGTACTTGACTCTGGTGTTGTGATAGTGTAGTAACAAGTATATATGTGTAGTATTGTCCAGTACTTGACTCTGGTGTTGTAGTATTTTCAGACCACATGACTCTTGATGAAGTCGTAACTACTTTCATTTGTTTTCAAACCAAAATATGTCCAAACATCAGCTTCAAAAGCTGCTGGACTCACTGTATCCTCTTGTCCTCAGTCATGGCTGATGTAAGCACCATTTCGGTCTGGGCACCTCCTATCTCATGATGTCACAGACTACTGATGAAAATGACTTTTTAATAGTTTTTTAATGAGCTGAAGAAACTTCAGCAGAAAGATCTAAAGACACATGAGAAACATTTCTATCAGCTTCTTCTACTCGTCACAAGTTCATGTATTTGTCGATGTTTCCTCCTCAGATCACTCGTCTACACTCGAAGACACGAGCTCTTCGTCCTCAGACCTTCTCGGTTCGTCCTCTGAACATCTGACCTCCTCCCGGGTCCAGAACTCCTCCGTGCAGGACGGGTGGGTCGTCCTTCGAACGGACGCCATGCCGGCGGTCACTCCTGCCGTCACGCCGACGCTGGCGGACTCCAGCCCGGCCGGTCCGGACGGAACCACGGGTCGGACCACCGGCGCCTTCTCGGAGACGGACCCCGACGGCGGCTTCACGTCCACCGCCGTGAGCCGGGCCGGAGAGAGAACCCTCCTGTCCGTCAACTCCACGGAGAACTCCACGTCCGATCGGATGTCGTCGTCCTCGTGGAGTCCTGAGACCGAGGACTTCACCCTCGGATCCTCGTCCTCCTGGACCGGAGACGCCACGTCCTTCATGTCTTCAGAGACTGACGGTCCAGGGTCCAGAGGGACGTCCACTGGGGTTCTGGACTCCTCCACTCATGACTACATCTCACCCGACTCCACGTCAGACTCCGTCCCCACACTCGTGATGACCCCCTTCAACATGGACCCCCCCGGGACGCCGTGGTCCTCCAGTCCTCCGGTCGTCTCGCCTGCTGCCGCCACTGAAGACCACCAGGGTCCCAGCTCCAGTGTCGCCTCCTTCACCGAGTCTCCTGCTGGGACTCCCAGGTCCGAGACCAGCTTCCAGACGGACCCTGAAACCGACCCAGTCTCCCGGACCACGTCCTTCCCTGTGGTCTCGACGACGGACCAGCCCCGGACACGAGTCCTCACCGAGGTCTACCCCAGCACCGGAGCCTCCACACACAGGTGAGTCCAGTCTTTACCTGAAGTTATAGTTCCAGATACTTCATAAACTCCTGACCACTAGTGGGCGATATGACAGAAAAATACCTTTGGTTTCATCAAGATTTGATCATTTCAAGCGAATCATGAAGTTTCTATAGAACGTTTGAAAGTATGTTTACTAGGGATTTTATGAAAAACAACAACATGTTCTATCGTTACCATGGAAACGATGAATCTTTGTTCATGTCACCGTCATGACAACCATCAATCCAGCAGAGCTGTAGCTGTTTGATCAACACACTGATCTGTACACAAGTACACACAACAACCAGTGCTTTTATTTTCAGACGATACATGTTTCGTTGTTTCAACAAGAGTAACAAACATCACGACAGTTAAAAACAGAAGCTATTGTCGTCACACGTGCGTGAAAAGTTTGTACGTTTGTGTATCTGTGCTGGGATTTGAAAGTGTGTCACTCAAATTACAATTACGTTATTGATTTTTAATGCGTGACTCGTTTTTTAAATCTACAGATTAGGGCTGCACCATATATTGAAAAATATCGATATTGCGTAATTGCATCGAAAACATAATAATATAATTAATATTTTTTTATTGAATAAATCAATCATTTCTTAAATACACACTTCGACCAATCAGTGTTACGTTCAGTAAAGTTGTCAATTTGTACTTCTATGTCTCGTTGTTGTTTACGTCTCCGTCCGTCTGTGAACTGTGCAGCTTGTTAGGCTCGGTTGCTATGGTGACGCGTCGTGGCTCAGTATATCCAGTGAAGTAATACTAACTTATGATCTAGTCAAACACTAGTGATCCAGTGAAGTAATACTAACTTATGATCTAGTCAAACACTAGTGATCCAGTGAAGTAATACTAACTTATGATCTAGTCAAACACTAGTGATCCAGTGAAGTAATACTAACTTATGATCTAGTCAAACACTAGTGATCCAGTGAAGTAATACTAACTTATGATCTAGTCAAACACTAGTGATCCAGTGAAGTAATACTAACTTATGATCTAGTCAAACACTAGTGATCCAGTGAAGTAATACTAACTTATGATCTAGTCAAACACTAGTGATCCAGTCACTCGTCTCTTTCAACCTCCTTTGTTAAAGCAACATATTGTAAGAACTTTTCATCTCGTCTCAGTCGTTTTCTTATAAGATCGTGAACTTCCAAACAAACCTGTCCGTCTTCACCGTATGCTAACGAGCTAAGTTGTTAGCGTCATTTATAAAGTGTTATGTGTCCGTCTTCACCGTATGCTAACGAGCTAAGTTGTTAGCGTCATTTATAAAGTGTTATGTGTCCGTCTTCACCGTATGCTAACGAGCTAAGTTGTTAGCGTCATTTATAAAGTGTTATGTGTCCGTCTAAACCGTATGCTAACGAGCTAAGTTGTTAGCGTCATTTATAAAGTGTTATGTGTCCATCTTCACCGTATGCTAACAAGCTAAGTTGTTAGCGTCATTTATAAAGTGTTATGTGTCCGTCTTCACCGTATGCTAACAAGCTAAGTTGTTAGCGTCATTTATAAAGTGTTATGTGTCCGTCTTCACCGTATGCTAACGAGCTAAGTTGTTAGCGTCATTTATAAAGTGTTATGTGTGCGTCTTCACCGTATGCTAACGAGCTAAGTTGTTAGCGTCATTTATAAAGTTTTATGTGTGCGTCTTCACCGTATGCTAACGAGCTAAGTTGTTAGCGTCATTTATAAAGTTTTATGTGTGCGTCTTCACCGTATGCTAACGAGCTAAGTTGTTAGCGTCATTTATAAAGTGTTATGTGTGCGTGTACAAGGATTTATTATTGATTTGGTGATATCACGACGGGCCGGCGGCTCCTCTCTGATGTCACTCAGTTTGGCGGGAAACTGATGCAAGTCCTGCGAGACTGAGCGTTAGAAGAGATATTTTTCTACCATCATGTCGACACCGAAGCGCGGAAATAAAATAAAGAAATATCATCGTTTTCCTTCTATAAATCCCCGGATTTCCACTACAGTACTGGTGTGAATGCACCGGCTTCATTTTAGTGTGAAAGAAAAAAATATCGCATTCATATCGATATCGCAATTCAAGACACGAATATCGAATATTGCATTTATTTCCAATATCGTGCAGCCTTACAACAGATAGTGAACTGGTTTTATAAATGTGTTCCATGATTTATACAAATGTGTTACTCTATCTACAAATGTTTGGCTTGATTTATAAATGTCTAACTTCATTTACAAATGCGTAAATTAATCTGCTCTATTTTCACACGTGACTTTTGCAACTGTTGCGATTTGCTTGATTGTTATTGTAAAGCTATTATTTGTTGTGATGACGCAGTCCCGCCAGCAGGGGGCGGATTCGCTTCGGTTCAGACGATTTGGTTCTAAAACACATTAGTGACTCGAGTTACTCATTTGTGTATCGCCTACATATTTGAAACAATTACAGCTCGTTCTCCCTATTATTATTACCAACACTCTGATTTCCTCCTTTAATGACTCTTTCTATACTTTAGGAAATGATTTTCTTGCATGAAACAAAACAGACTCAAACTCATTTTATAATCCAACTAACATGGAAGGATTGTAGTCGTAACACGAGCTCACGTGGATATAAAACAGTTGATTTATGTTTTTAACATTTCTATCAGATCCCAGACCAGTGAGGACGAGACGTTTGCTGCGACAACCGCGAGCTTCTCAGTGACCAGCAGTGGCAGCATCGGTAGCGGCAACAGTGGCAGCACTAGCAGCAGTGGCAGCATCGGTAGCGGCAGCACTAGCAGCAACAGTGGCAGCACTAGCAGCGGCAACAGTGGCAGCACTAGCAGCAGTGGCAGCACTAGCAACAGTGGCAGCACTAGCAACAGTGGCAGCACTAGCAGCGACGGCAGCACTAGCAACAGTGGCAGCACTAGCAGCGACGGCAGCACTAGCAACAGTGGCAGCACTAGCAGCGACAGCACTAGCAACAGTGGCAGCACTAGCAGCGACGGCAGCACTAGCAACAGTGGCAGCACTAGCAGCGGCGGCAGCACTAGCAACAGTGGCAGCACTAGCAGTAGCGGGAGCACTAGCAACAGTGGCAGCACTAGCAGCGACAGCAGCATTAGCAACAGTGGCAGCACTAGCAGCGACAGCAGCACTAGCAACAGCGGCAGCACTAGCAGCAGCAACAGTGGCAGCACTAGCAGCGGAGGCAGCAACAGTGACAGCACTAGCAGCGGAGGCAGCAACACTGGCAGCACTAGCAGTGGCGGCAGCCCTAGCAACAGTGGCAGCACTAGCAGCAGCAACAGCGGCGGCAGCAGCACTAGCAGCGGCGGCAGCAACAGTGGCAGCACTAGCAGCAACAACAGTGGCAGCACTAGCAGCGGCAGCAGTAACAGTGGCAGCACTAGCAGCGGCGGCAGCACTAGCAACAGTGGCAGCACTAGCAGTAGCGGCAGCACTAGCAACAGTGGCAGCACTAGCAGTAGCGGGAGCACTAGCAACAGTGGCAGCACTAGCAGCGGCGGCAGCACTAGCAACAGTGGCAGCACTAGCAGTAGCGGGAGCACTAGCAACAGTGGCAGCAGTAGCAGTGGCAGCAGCACTAGCAGTGGCGGCAGCACTAGCAGTGGCGGCAGCACTAGCAACAGTGGCAGCACTAGCAGTGGCGGCGGCACTAGCAACAGTGGCAGCAGTAGCAGTGGTGGCAGCACTAGCAACAGTGGCAGCACTAGCAGTGGCGGCGGCACTAGCAACAGTGGCAGCAGTAGCAGCAGTGGCAGCAGCAGTTCTCCTTCTGCCACATCCACCTCCAGCCTTAAAATCACCACCGAGTCTCTCACCGACGTCCCACACACAACTCCCTCCACCCTTGCCGGCCCCCTGACCCCCCACAGCCCAACCTCGACCCCCACAGTCTTCCTGCCTCCAACATCTCAGCCGGTTCCGTCCGACCCGACCCGCGCACCCACCCGGGCGGTGGAACCTTCAACCCCTGGTGCGACCACCGTCCTCCGACAGCTGACCACCACCACAGCTCCGCCCACTGACCGGACTCCTGCTGGCAGAGCTGAACCTCCGGCCACCACCGAGACCCTGAGGACCACCAGCCGGGCCGAGACCACGCCCCCGACACAGGCCCCGCCCACCAAGGCAGCGCCACCAATGGGTCAGTAACAAAACAATGTTAATAAATGTTAGAAATGTACATTTAAAGAAGATTTTAATGATGATATATTTGGTTTATTTTCCTGAACGTCCAGGAAACCTGTGCGTGTCGAACCCCTGCATGAACGGAGGGATGTGTCTCAGCTACAGAGGTCACGGGTTCACCTGTCTCTGCCAACAGGCCTGGACTGGACTCACCTGCACTCAAGGTAAGCCTCGAGCTAATGCTAACATCAACACGTACGCTACAATATTTAAATATAATATCCATATTAAATAGTTATTATAACAACAATCCAATGATGAGAATCAGAGTTTGGACGAAACAAAAAAGAACTTCAACTAGAGCTTCACGATATTGGAAATAAGTTCGATATTCGTGTCTTGAATTGCGATATCGATATTAATGCGATATTTTTTACTTTCACCTAAAAATGTGCAGGTGCGAGTATCTGGAGGTCCAGGGGGTTAAAGAAGGAAAACGATGATATTTTCATTTCTTTATTTCTGCGCTTCAGTGTCGACATGATGGTAGAAAAATATCACTTCTAACACTTGCATCCCGCCAAACTGAGCGACATCAGAGAGGAGCCGCCGGCCCGTCGTGATATCACCAAATCAATAATAAATCCTTGTACACGCACACATAACACTTTATAAATGACGCTAACAACTTAGCTCGTTAGCATACAGTGAAGACGGACACATAACACTTTATAAATAATGCTAAAAATTTAGCTTGTTAGCATACGGTGAAGACGGACACATAACACTTTATAAATGACGCTAACAACTTAGCTCGTTAGCATACAGTGAAGACGGACACATAACACTTTATAAATAATGCTAACAACTTAGCTCGTTAGCATACGGTGAAGACGGACAGGTTTGTTTGTAAGTTCACGATCTTATAAGAAAACAACTGAGACGAGATGAAAAGTTCTTACAATATGTTGCTTTAACAAAGGAGGTTGAAAGAGACGAGTGACTGGATCACTAGTGTTTGACTAGATCATAAGTTAGTATTACTTCACTGGATCACTAGTGTTTGACTAGATCATAAGTTAGTATTACTTCACTGGATCACTAGTGTTTGACTAGATCATAAGTTAGTATTACTTCACTGGATCACTAGTGTTTGACTAGATCATAAGTTAGTATTACTTCACTGGATCACTAGTGTTTGACTAGATCATAAGTTAGTATTACTTCACTGGATCACTAGTGTTTGACTAGATCATAAGTTAGTATTACTTCACTGGATCACTAGTGTTTGACTAGATTATAAGTTAGTATAACTTCACTGAATCACTAGTGTTTGACTAGATCATAAGTTAGTATTACTTCACTGGATCACTAGTGTTTGACTAGATCATAAGTTAGTATTACTTCACTGGATCACTAGTGTTTGACTAGATCATAAGTTAGTATTACTTCACTGGATCACTAGTGTTTGACTAGATCATAAGTTAGTATTACTTCACTGGATCACTAGTGTTTGACTAGATCATAAGTTAGTATTACTTCACTGGATCACTAGTGTTTGACTAGATCATAAGTTAGTATTACTTCACTGGATCACTAGTGTTTGACTAGATCAGAAGTTAGTATTACTTCACTGGATCACTAGTGTTTGACTAGATCATAAGTTAGTATTACTTCACTGGATCACTAGTGTTTGACTAGATCATAAGTTAGTATTACTTCACTGGATCACTAGTGTTTGACTAGATCATAAGTTAGTATTACTTCACTGGATCACTAGTGTTTGACTAGATCATAAGTTAGTATTACTTCACTGGATCACTAGTGTTTGACTAGATTATAAGTTAGTATAACTTCACTGAATCACTAGTGTTTGACTAGATCATAAGTTAGTATTACTT